>NC_042288.1:8129015-8429015 GCF_901000725.2 Takifugu rubripes
TAGATTGTTCAATAAATATCAGGGGCCATCACGACTCAATGATGATGTATGCATATGTTGACTTAAGTATATTGGTTGAAATTTTGGAGCACTTTCAAACATTAAAATGGAGTCAAATATTTTCAGTGATGAAAAGGGCAATTGTTTTTCCTATTGTTCATTTATTTAAATGCTGATTTATTTATTAAGTTAAAACCATAGACTCATTCCATAGACAGGTGATGAGGTTTTGTTATTACCATTGCCTCAGCTCGTCAGGTTCATGCAAAAAGCTTTTGGGCATGTATTGTACTTGTACTTGACTTAATCTTCATCTCTGCACATTCATGAGAGATTTGTGACTGTCTTCCAGTGCTGCTGTGATCCAGATTTAGAATTTGCCAAGCGAGATTCCATTTGAAACCGTAAAAGAAAACATTAGATAAGAATGATTTGAGCTCAGATGCGGTCACTAAATGACCCGCATGCTGGGCTTTAATACATTCAATTTATCACAATAAAACACAATTAAAGAGTAAAACCATTTCAGCTGCAGAACTGTGCTGCTGCAGGCTGTCTTTTTATTGTGTGCCCTGTAGTTAATTGCAGGCTCACTCAGATCAAGGCTGGGCTCTCAGAAATATGTTTTTCCCCACTATTCCACAATGATGTGTTTTATAATTTGTGAATGATGATGGTTATTAGAATTATTGACACATCCAGGCACATCAGACAGGTGTGATTCCACACGAGACGGAACAAAGGCTTTACTGCAGCCTCTGTAGTAACTATTATTCAACATTGTTCTGTACCTGACTTCTAAAGGTTAGAGTGGTTTTGAGACATGTTCTGGGTTGTAGCTTATCAAATATTGTGCAGCTTTATCTCTCAGCCATCACAATCACAATTTCTGTAAGTTCCCCGAACACATGTGCAGGAGGTTTGAGCCGGAAAGTGTCAACCCTGATACAGATGTAAAAGCAGCTTCAATTTATAATAATGACTGTGACAAAAGGCGACCTCTGATATCTGTAAACACTTAAAAAGAATGCTGAGCATCTTAAATAGCCAAAAATCGAGCTAGAGAAGCTCTTAGCACATGAACAGGGAGCGTCCCATGTCGCCATCTGCATCTTTGTGCTTCCAATAGCAAGTCAATTAACCTAATGGAAGTGACAATTAATTAACTGGCAAACAGAATGATTAAGGACCTGACAATCAAGGTAGATGGAGTGATTCACAGAATAATGATTTGGAACTCAAATTTCCCCCAATTCGTTTTGATGCAGAAGACAGAACGAAGGACTGAGGATTATGCGGGATTTATATTGGCTGAGAACTCGAAAATGTGGATGGGGTTTGATTCGGGAAGTCAATTATTGCCTTCTGGGAGCGTGTTTCACAAAACACTGGAGCACTTTCCCCCAGAAATTCCATCACCAGTTCCTTTATGTGTTCATTTCAAGGCAAATTAATTGGAGAAATGTGAGAAAGAAGCATTTTTAAATCATTTAAATAGTTTAAGTTGTAGAACAAGCATTCAGATGTGGGGATGCTGACTTTCTCACCTACTTCATGCTCATATTATCTCTACTAATGCGATGTTGTCTAATAAGAATTACAAAGCTGTCACACACACTTAAACTTTGGTTGTTTCACATCCGTGAAGCTGAAGTAAATACCATTGTTCTTACCGTGTTTCTTTGGCCGTGGGTTCCTATTGGTCCTCTGAAAACCCCTTTTATGTTCCTCAGCTGTCCGTCACGCAGATGGGTGGAACTGATCACAATGTAGTAGCACGCCATTGGATTCAGCTTCTTTTTAAATACTTCTGAAGCCGAAATGTCTTAAAAGCGTCTTCCCGCTCCTTCTGCGGCCGCGTCTTCACCTCTCTCCCGCTCTTCTCATTCCTTCTCCCCTCCTTTATAAAGTAGAAGTGGACCCACCAGGAGTGTCATTTCCCTCCCGCCCCCTCAACGCTAATTTATTCTCTCTCTTCTCAAAGTTTCTCTGATGCGCTGCACATCTTCGCTTCAGCTTTTGTCTCCTCTTTAAATATTTCACCTCCTGCTCCTCCTTTACTTCCTTCTCTTGTCTTTCACTCTTGTTTTATTTCTAAATTCCCTCCAGACTCTGCTGTCTTCTTTCAAATATTTCTGACTAGTCTCCTCTCAAGATGCTTTGCTTCCATCTTTCATTCATCACTCTCTCTCTCTGTCATTCTCACTGAAATCTCAGCCGCTCATTGAACATCCTCTAACTATCTCTTGTCTCCTCCTCAGCACTCCAACCTTCTTTTGTTGTGGCTCCTTCTTTGTCTAAGTGGTGAGGAGGGACACTTTTCTTCCCTCCTCTTCTCAGAGTGTCCTCCTCTTTTCGCTCTCTGCTTGCTTGTTAAAGTATGTAGAAGAAGAAGTACTCAGTCTTCTCCTCCCTCTGCCAGGGCCACCGTGCAGCTTCCTCTCAGATGCTCTTTTCCTCCTCCTCCTCTTTTGCTGCGCTGCATGTGTTGGCTCTCCTCCCTCCCTCCACCTCCCCTCTCTCTGCTGATCTCTTGCTCTGTGGCCAGCAGAGTGGTTTGCTCCTCAGTTACCCGCGGTTACCATCTGCCCTTTTAACGTGTGGAGTGCTGACGCTCACTCCCCACCCTACTTCACCATCTCTCCCTCTCTCTCTCTCTCTTTGGCTGTCTTTCTTCTTGCTTTAATCATCTCCTTCTCTCCCTCCTTCTCGTTTTTCTCTCATGCCAAAGGAGACAAGCTCCACCTACTGGTAAGCATGAGATCACACTGAGAGAAAAGACTGTGACAGCAGGTGAGTTTCTTTAAACAGACTCATGTCACTTAAATCTTGGTTCTGGTTCACAGTGAATAAAACCAAACAATAACAATGACCAAAAAAACAGGTATAAACATGAGGACACATAACTAAATATGAGTATTTGGATCTTCCAATAGCCAAAAAATATATAGGTAGGACACATGTATTTAGTGTACATTTTTATGTTAAACCAGCCTTATTTAAGACAAAATATGCCAATTATCCATATTTGATTACATTTTTATTGTGTTGTCCTATTGTCATATTAAAAACCTTTACTACTGATACACATATATAATATCAGATCTATAAGAAAGCAGAACTTGATGTGTTTTTCTTCCCTCAAGTAGCACAAATCCACTGGATGGTTGTGGATGGTGACATCTTGCAGTCATTTTGCCAGAAACTGCAACAGCAGCCAAGTAGCCGAGTTTAATTCCTGCCAGGAAGATGCCAGATTACAATGAGAAATCATAATTATTCTTTGAGGATAAATAAATGACAAATTAGCATTTTGCTTTGTAAATTAGATTTTCTTTACATGTGAAAACGCAAAATGGCACAGACTTGTTCATTAAGATATGCTGTGACTAAAGTGACAATTATACAAAACCAAAAAATACATCGTAACAATAATCAGCCTTCACAGAGCATCTCCATTCTAAAGTAAACGTGCAGGTCCAGTAGTGTCACACGGTGTGTGTGTGTGTGTGTGTGTGTGTGTGTGTGTGCGTGTGTGTGTGTGTGTGCGTGTGTGTGTGTGTGTGTGTGTGTGTGTGAAATTAGTGTATACCTTGGATCAAAGTTAAACCAGGAAGCAAATGGAGCCCAATTTCATTCATTTTTGAGAGATAGATAACTTCTCACTGCATATTCAGAATAAGACCAGCGTGTTCAGTTCACCTGAAGCTGCTGAAAATCAGTTCTGGGTCTACAATGGTCCCATCATGTATTGCACTACGGCCAACACAGGCTAATCAGTTGCTATGCTACGTATACAAAAGCAAAAGGAACTTCTGTTTTGTTGCTTGGAAATATTTTTGAGTAAGTTGAGACCTTCACCACCATAAAGTCAAGTATGGAGGTGTAGAATCCATAGAGGGAGTTCTGTATAAAGTACCGTAAATGTTGATTTCAAAAGAGAAGATTGTGTTTAAATATGACAAAAATATTACGTCAAAAATTATTAATCGAAAAAGGGGCAGAGTAGGTCAGGAAAAGAATTGTTTTGTTTCATTGAACTTTCAGTAAGGCTGGAAGATAAAAGCTGAAAATGTCTGATCTGCATCTGCAGTCAAGTAATTCAACCTTGACATAACCTGTAGATAGATTTTTTGTGGCAAAAGAAAAGCAAAATTACTCTTGACTAATGTATCAAAAAACTGGTCCATTTGTCCATGTTCCATATTGGTCCTGCTTCTGCGTAATCTTCTTTGGGTTTTATTTTTTCCCCTCTGTTGATTGGAACATTTATTTACTTTATCTGCAAAAACTAAACTTGTAGCAAGCTTCTTATTTTAAAAGCGCACCGTGGGTCTTGATGATGCGTTGTCAGGCATATAGAGCCTTTCTGTAAATTCACCTCTCCCTTCATTTAAATTTTCACAGAAAGTAAGGCACTATTTTGCATATTTATATTGTTTTGTGCTGCTAAAAACTGAGGAAAAACTGAAAAGGCAATGCATGAATAATGGATTTCTACCTTGTATGGAATTAATTGTGACACCTTGTGTCTTGTGGTTCAGTAATCACGGCTAATTTTAGACACGACTCAAAATTCCAAATGGCACAGAGAAAAACACCAAATGTTGGTGTTTGTCTTCCAGATGTGATCAAGCACCTCATGGGTTTGGGTTTAGAAAACTCCTACAAAAGTCAGCTGATGCTCACAATGTTTTAAAAGGCTTTTTAAAAGGTTTTAAAAGGAGACCATGGGTGTTATAACATGTATTTTTATTTCCCCTTCCCCCCCTGATATGAAGTTTCGGGTTTTTGCACCTTTTCCAAGGCTCTGAGTTATGATCTGAGGATTCACAAGAACGGACCCACTGATGCCGACGCTCCCGTTTGGGTAATAGCTTCTGATTTCACCGCTGTTGTGCCAAACTAGACTGACAATTGATTTTACGTTTCATCATCCGCTTAATGCGAGTAACTTTTCACAGTGATGTACAGCTGCACTTCACAGCTGTTCAAACTGGCGTTAATAGCATCAACTGTGGCGCGTGTGTGCATTACAGCACGTGAAACAAAAAACAAATAAATAACCCATTTCCAAAAATAGCAATCAAGTTAAATTATGAATGGTTCTCAGAAGAAAACATTTCAGTGCTTGATGAAAACAGCTGACTCAACCTAACATCAAGAGCGTAGCAACAAAATGAAGCAGCTAATGGAAAAGGGCAAAACTGCATTCAGGTCAGTCTCATTACAGGAAAGAAAGGTCAGTGTTCTGTTTCTAGCCAAAGGAAGTTCATATTATGACAGTGTGACGTGTTGGCTTTAGTACTAATGGAGCCATGCTTCTTTTCTGCTCCTTTTTCTATTACCTACTTGTTTTAAGTTCTTTTTTTTGTTTCCTTTGTGTCTTATTAAATCTGACCAGTCAATCTCACTTGTGAAACAGTTTTACAAAGGTCATAAGGTCATATGCACGAGTGCTTATTAGCAGCCTCTGAACTGTGTAACTACTGAAGATTTAACATTTACAGTCCGGAAGAGTCAGCTCGTAATCTTTAACCATTAGTTATGGTCAGATTTACTTTTGACACATATGTCCTTCACTGGTTAATTAAGTTCTGTGTGCTTTATTATTCATTTCACAACAGTACTTTTAATTTTAAAAATGATGAAATAGGCATCATTTTTCAGTATTATCTTGTGTTTATCAATGGGACACTGCTAAAATAGACCGTAGATTGTATTAAAGGTACCGAAGCAAAATCTGCTGGGAGCAAGGACAAGCATACAAGCAAAGGAGATGAGATGGCATTGGAAAGACAGGATAGGTGATTTTAGTCTGTGCATGCTTCTAAATGTGTGCCCGTCCCAGTTGGACCACATAGCCATGATGACCTTTAGCAACGCTTCACTCTGTTGCAGCTCAAATTAAACAAATCGCTGTAAAAAAACAAAACATCATTATTGTCTAGTCCCAGCCTGTCTCAACATTGAGAAACAAGAAACTGTTCTTGTTTCTCGCTCACTGATCCCAAATCTCTGTATTTCCATCATTGGTGGCTTGTGGGAGGATTTTCCTGAACAGGAAATTGTCAAGGATCCCCAGAGTTTCTCTTCAGTTTAGTGTTGAGAAAATAATGCACTCACTAAGCGGCTTATCTGATAAATTTCCTCCTACTCTTGGTCCCATGATCCAATGATGAAAATAAGCTTAAAATCCTCCAAGTGGCTCCCGTAGATTAATTATTTCCTATTATATCCTATTATTAGAGGTTTTGTAGAGATTATTTGGTTTGTCAGTGAATTATTGAGGTAGTCTTTGGTGGCTTAAAAGTCAGTTTTGTGGTTTGGGGGAAAAGGAAATCATTAAATATGTAAAAATGAATTAAAAATGCACCACACATGCAATATGTTCTTATTTAATGACATTCTTACATCCAACCAAAAGGGAAAATAACACAGAAAATGCAAATGAAGGAATTACAGTGTAACATTACATTTATATACATCCAATAATGAAAACAGAAATCACTTTTATTGTTTTATGACTGAAAATTTTGATATTTAAAATGAAGGTGTACAGATCTATAAAAGCAATAAAAGTAGCAGTCACAGAAATCTGACATTTGCAATAACTAGGCTTAATATTTTAAAATCTGCACCTAAGCTGGCATAAAGGCTCTAAAGGAAAGTGGATAAATGAAAGTCCTGGTGCGTAATTATGTGTCCACAACTCACCAGACTGACTAAATGTGCCCAGAATATCGAGATTGCTCTGTGAACTGCATGTCTCATATCCTACATACAGCCAACATCAAACTGTTAGTATTCTAAGGTCTGCACAGACGGAGATGCTGGTTGAACCCCTTGAGACTCTGCAGATGGGCAAGCTTGTGCCATACTGTGGGTCTTCACATCCAGACGGTAAAATGCCACACAAATGTCAAGGGAAGCCCAGTTGGCTGCACAGCACATACTCCTAGTTTGATACACAACTGAATAATACCAAAGAAAAGGCCACACTCCCATACACACGAGTGCCTCTGCAAACCGCATATTGGCACCAACAATGTTAGAAAGACTGGTTCAGTATTTTATTGGTTTCTTTTCAAGTTGGAACTATAACAATCAGATCTGTACATTTAAGGAACAGTAGCGTAACAGTCAGGGGCAAACAAAGATTTAGCTTGTTTAGTGATCGACCATGACGGTGGCCTTCTGTCTGCAACCACTCCAGGGTTTTAAGGGCAATGTTAAATTATCTATGACCTTTATAGGTCTGGTAGGAATTGGAGCCAATTTGGCAGATATCATGTTCACCCCCAAGTGTCTGGCACAGGACCAGCAACTACCCCCCCACTTCTTCTGCAATGCAGCAGTTTGTAAAATACACTTATTTATCCAAAATGAACCCAATCAAGCTTTAAAATAGGACAGTAATGCAGCGCAAAAGTTGCAAAAGTGTTTAGCAGCAGAAATATATAGGCAGGATTCCACGTAGACTAAATGTCAGATTTAAAATTTATCCACGGTGCTCCACTAACTGGTGACTGAGGGTGTTGCTGTCAGCTCATCACCCACGCCGCATTTGTCCTGTCGTGCCTTCAGGCAGATTCTGAGCATGCATTCACTTACCTGCTCTGTGTTTTAATGTCAGCTCACCCACTCCATCCTGCCCTGGCCCACCATTCCCACCCCCAGCTCAAAGCTGGATTTGCCACCCTTATCTGTCTCCCTGTCTGCATTCCAGAACAGACACAGATATCATGGTCTGTGTAGGATAGCACACGAGCAAACTGGAATTGAAATTGTGGAAATATAGTTTTCACTGTATTCTGTGTATACAAACTGCACACAGAAATAAGATCTATATGGTGCTGATATAACTTTTATCTAATTCAGCATGGCTGTAATTTAGGAAAATAGCTGCAGAGTCCACTGTGAGGAGCAGCAAATAGAAAAACTTCAACGGCCTTGAGGTTTGTAGCTTTGAAGCTGCTGGTGAAAGCCGCGGTTCGGATGAATTGAGGGCCTTGCCAGTTTCACCTGGCTGTATGCATCCTCAAACGAAAGCTCCTCTCTCTGCATCAGGTAGCCAATCACGACGGAGGACGAGCGTGACACGCCCGCGTTGCAGTGGACTAGCACCACGCCTTCCTGCCGAAGGAGCAAAACAAGAAAGGATTGTTCCAGTGTGTGCATCGATGGCGTTCAAAAGTAAAAATCAAACATAAAATACAAAAAGGGTAACTGTTTGATAGATAAAACAGTCTGTAATGACTGAACATATGCTCTCAACTGCTGTCTTTGTGATTAAGGAAAAAAGATTAAGTAAAAAAGGGTTTAAGTGTGTGTGTGTTATTCAGAGAAATCTGCTGCTGTTGAGCATGTGGGGCAAGTTCTTATGGAATCAATCTGCGTCGGTATTTCGGTTTGCGAGTCAAAATTAGCGACTACGATTAATATTTTAGTTCAAGCAATTAATTCACTGCAGACAGTGCTGGAAATGAATATTAAAAATCCAGCCACAACTTAGACAATGTGTGCAGGGCAATTGCTCCATTCTAAAGCTCAGCATAATGACAATCTTCTCTCTTATTCTGGTAATATTGAATAAAATATTTTATGGCATACAGTAAGTGTAGAAGAACAGAAGAATGTATTATGATCAGCACAATATTTGTCAAGAACATATAATAATGTCCCCCTCTAAGTGCTTCTTGGCTGCTTTGATATCCAAAGTAATTGCACATGATGTACATCTAAGGCCTTAGAAATCTTTATACTGTGAAAATTGACTTACCGGGCTAACCCATCACAACAAACATGGAAACTTAATTAAGTCTTGTCAGAGTTTCTTGTTTGCTGTTATTTCACTGTGTTCAACTTGAGCTCCCTCATAACAGTGTTCACTTCATATTATATTTTCCTTGCAGTCAATCCCCAGACATACGCGTACACACACACACACACACACACACACACACACACACACATACACACACACACACACAGAGGGCCAAAAATGTAAGTCTCTGCCAACCAATATTCTAAAATGACTTCATAAAGTGACAGAGCCCCAACATGAGTTTTAAGCTGTAATAGGTTCTCTGGCCAGCAGCCGCACAGTTGTGATGTTACACATAACTGTTGCCTTACATCTAACACATCACCGTGAGCTAACTGCATAGATGTGCGCCCGCAATGCCATCTTCAATAAATTGGCAGACATAAATAGGCATGTTTTTGGGCAACACGGGCCTTCTGAGAGATGGGGATATTGTCAAATTTCAGCAGATCTGAGATGCTTTCATCTGGAAAAATGGAAAATTCCATTGTGTGTCATTTCCCCGGGAGTTCATATCCTTCACTGATGATGATGATGATGAGCAAATGTGCTAAAGTGTAATGGCAAATTTCACACTTCAATGAATCACACTTTCTGAGTTTGATTCTGTTTATGATTCATTAAAATATTGGATTCTTATTTCAAAGGCAGGAAAGGATAAGATGTACAGCTCAGCTTCTATTCTCTGGGTACATTTCCACGTTACAGTACAATTTTAAAAAAATAACAAGAACGATTTGCTGTATGTGTACTGTACCTGTTTCCGTGCTTCGTCTATAAAGGAGCTGCATTCTGCCAGGTGTGAGGTGATATCAGTGTCTGGAAGGTCCAGAATCTGAAGCGTCTTATAGACAAACAAATCTGGGTACAGATTTGTGACTCCATAAGCCACATTGAGAATGTGAGACACCTGATGGAGGAAAAACATAAAATCCTTTCAACACACAGCCCCTGGCCCTCCACTTGTCCCGTAGACTGTATATGTTTGGCCAAAGAGATCTTCTGTCAGCAGTATTGATGACAAGAGGCCACCTGAATGTGACTGAGCGAGTGGGCAGAAAGAGTCCCAGCCAGGGTGCTGACAGAGAGGGACGAGGGGAGAGGAAAGATGAAGGGGAATGAGGTCACGTGGAAGAAGACAAATGGGTCCAATTGGTTTTACAGCATTACTCAGATAAACGCAGCAGAGCTGAGAGTGCTCTCAGAATCATACATATTGGTGTTGTTATTTAAATGTAACATTCTGTGTCAACATCCAAATCTTACTTTCTAAACTTGAACAAAGAGGATGTGATTAATGTTTATCGCCTCCTTTAGTTCCATTAGCATCTATGCACATTGACATGCAATCTAGAAGGTTTAAAAACATTCTTACGCTGTACTTGATAACTCCTAAACTCAGTAACTCACTTCTAAAACATAGGCTCAATACAATGCCGCAGAAATGACTAGTATGGTTGTGATTGAGACACCATTTAGTGTTTATTTGGTTAACTTCCAGGAAAATCCTTCATCCTGGAAAACAGGGAGTGGAGGCCTTTGAGAAGCGTCCAATTCATCATCCTTGGATTACACAGGCACCATAATGCTACTGGCTCCGAGCAGCCACTGCAGAATGTCCTCATCTCCCAGACTTACTGTAATCACATACTCCCTCTACTGAGCTAAACTGTCACTGCACAACTCTTGGAGCTCCACAGGCAGTTGGTCTCACCTACATGGATGCCTCTGTAATCTCATGTCACTGCACATGTGATGCAGCTAGACAAGGGCATGGCTGCTGCATCGATCCGTCTCTACTGACCTTATATCTCTGCAGGGTGTCAATGTCGTGGGCTGCATCCTGAGAGGCTGTAAATGACACAAACAACTCGATGAAAGGACATCAAACGTCAAACTAAATTCATCAAAAGTTGCTTCCAATGCACCTTTGGATATTTGATCAAAAGAATTAGTAATGTTAGTTTTACATTCTTGTAAAGAAATGTGGTTGTATAATGGTTTTGGCTTATTCTTTAGCTTTATTCCTGTCACTGTTGAGCTTTTGTCTTATGCTGGTTCTGTTTATCTGTTCTGTATAATTCCAACTGCCGCAGGCACAAGTGCTAAAGGCGTCAGAATCTGTGTCATTTAATAAAACATTTAATCAGGAAAAGTTGCTAAACAACAGCAGCACCGGAGGGAGAGCTATCATTCAGCAGAAGCCAAAACTGAAAAAAGGCTGCTGAACAATACACTCAATGGTGCCTGCAAATAGAAAGAAGAAAGAAATGATTTTTCATGAAAACAGAGGGAAAAAGCAAAGCTTTTACATGACACAGCTGGGAGTCTAAATGACTGATACAGTAAACTGGTCAAAGAAATAAAGACAATAACAATAAAATCCTGGATGACATTTCATCTGAAACAGCAGGAAATGACTGCCGTGAGGCTAATTATATTAAAAAGAATAATAATAATACGAAGCAAGAGTTTCTCCTGACTCACTCAAAGGAGTCTTCATGGAGACAGCAGTGTTCTCCTAAAAGAACTGAGGTGGTTAATTTTGTAAAAGTGGCATATGGACAAGGAGTCTTCCTTCAGCTGCTCAAGGAGTAACATTTGCACTTAATCTGCAGGCGCCCAGAAGATGGGCTGCCTTTGCAAATAAGCCACACATCCTATGCTTTATTAAATATAGATGGAAATATCACATCTGTCAGAAAAGCAGGGATGAAGGCAGTTTCAAAATCATTTTTGAATAGAAATAATGAGTGGTTTGAGCCAATGCTAACAGATTTGCCCCACTTATAGCCTTTAAAGCAAGCCAACGGTATAGATTTAATATTAACATGCTGCTGTCACCAGATTTAGTCACTGAAGGAAAATGTTGAAGTCATTTCAAATAATGCTTTAAGAATTAATGCAACTGTGGCATTTCGTTCTAGTCTATGAATATTAAAAAATGAATGATTCAACAGCTGAGGCAACGATTTGACATTTTTAGGACTAAATCTGTCTAAAAAAAAACACGATCTCAATCAAACCTCACCAACATAATGTGTTATTGATCTGTAGTAAGAAATTCCATAATACTTTTCTAGGTCAAAGAACAATGAAGGTGAGCAACACCTCTGAGCTGTAAGAAGATTCAGTGTGACGCTCAAGGACACTCGATCGGGATGGATTCATGCTGACATGTGAAGCGATAATGCCGTGTCCTACAACTGAAGGTCGCGTCATGTTGCTCCCTGAGATGTCTTCAAAATTAATGCCATTGATTTACTCATTACAGGGATTTTATACTTATTATTCTGAACAAACCATGAAAGACAGCCTTAGGGTAGTGGAATACTTTAGGGACCATGTGACAATTAATTAACATTTAAGCCACATTTAACGTTGGTCGCACAAGCTAATCAACCACAGAAACACATTCCTCTTTCTGAGTAATCTAATCTCATATTCAACACAATAATCTCTGCAATTTTCCACTTGGTTCACATTTTTATAGGGCCATCTTATCTGTATTTACTGCCTGAAAGAGCAATTATAATGGTAATGTTAGTATTAATGCTAATATTACTTCAAAGAGATTCATACAGAACCCAAGAAGGCTTTACAAGCAAGGTGGTAAATACAGGTAATACCAAAGGTAGGGAGGCACTTGAATAATCACTATGGCCTTTGTTTTGTTTTATTAATGATATTTCAAAAATATATTTTACATAAATTCTCATGTTTATCCAATACTGTTATATATAAACTAGTTTCAAGGTTTGACATTGGGTTATTTTCTTGTTCCCATGGGGGGTTGGTTGTGAGTACCAGTTAGGTCTGTGCACTTATAGACAGAATTTGTTGTGACTACAACATTAGAATTATGAGAAAATAAAGAATGTGGCAGCATCGGTCAGAGATTTATGTGAATCACAACCAATAAACAAGTCATAGAATTTCTTTAGAATCCAAGATAAGGTTCCTGTGTCAACTGGACTGTTTTTCCTCCTTAAAGACGTTTCGCCTTCTCTCCAGAAGGCATCTTCAGTACTCACTCGCTGAGAGCAGAGTTTGGAATTATAACCCTTGTGGACCATTAGCATGCTAATGATCTGGGTGGTCACCTGATGGTGGCCACCAGGCAGTCACCCACTCTTTTATGGAGAGGTTGTTTAGTTTCACCAATGTACAGTTCCTTTCATTGCTCCTGGCACTGTGCCACTGAACTAAACAAACTCTCCATAAAAGAATGGCCCAACACAGAGGTGCCACCTCTTCAGGTCAAGACTCAGCAGTCCACTTACACCTAAAGGAGAGAGGGCACTCCTATGAGGACAGCCAAGTATGGGTACTGGCCAGAGAAGACTGCTGGTTTAAGAGGGGTGTCAAGGAAGCCATCCATGTCAAATTTGAAAAACCATCCTTAAACAGAGGTGGTGGCCTGAGGCACTTCCTATCACCCACATACAATGCAGTCCTCCACTCCTTCCAACAACAATCCAAAGGTTCCCCCTGTTTCAGGAGACCTGGAGATCCACCACCATGTGAGCCAGCAGACAAAGGGTAGACATACAAACCGAAACAAGGTGAACAACCCGACCAACGACCCTGCAGACAACTCTCAGGTGACCACCCAGATCATTAGCATGCTAATGGTCCACAAGGGCTATAATTCCAAGATCTGCTCTCTGTTCAGAACTGACGAAGCCTTCTGGAGAGAGGCCAGTTGGCAGAGAAACGTCTTCAAGGAAAAATTAGTCCAGCTGACACAGAAATCTTACCTTGGATAACTATGACCTGGATGAATGAGAATCTACTCAGACAATTTCTTTAGAAGTTTTAAAAATGATTCAAATAAATATTTACCTAGCAGCAGAAATGGTCTAACAACACCAACTTGAAGGTCCAGGCTTTTATCTTCAACAAATCCACAACCGACTCCAGCTTCTAGCTCCTCCAATTGGTCCTGGCCTTCACCTCCATCACTCCTCCTCTCTAGCAACATCCTGCCAGTTACTGTGGTAACCCTTGTGCACTGTTTCCTCAGACGGTTTCTGGAGAAGCCCTCAATCTCCTGAGCCAACGAATGCATGGCAGCAGAGTTTTGCAGGAATCAGCTGCAAAAATCCAAAGAGCAACGACTAAAGACCACAGCTGAGAGTTGACAATGAACAAAGATGATGCATATGTTGATCGACTGTAATGCCAATTTAAGATAAATTGACAACCAATACAAATTTCAGATTATTCTAGACCTCAGCAAAATGTATTTGTATAATTAACAGGCGGAACAATTGTCACGGACACTGCTCGGATTTGTGCAATGTAACGTTTAGAGTTCCAGTGTCGCTTACATACCGGTGTTTTCTTAATGTATTTTGCTTAAATCTACAATAACTGCATCCTCACAGCGTTATGGTTGGCTGTTACCTGGTTCCATACATTTAAACTAGTTAATTCAGGCTCCAAATGTGCAGAAAAGTGTGGTGACGCGAAGACCCGAAGAAGCTGACAGCTGAACCGGAAGTTGCGTCACAATGTGATGCGTTCACTGACTCACAAAGAACGGTAAAAAATCTCGCTCACCAGGAAGTCGAAATGTGGCGAGGAGAGTGCTTTAATACTGCTGGCAGAGTAGGAAAAGATAGATTTAAATGTTCGACATTGATATGACGAACCCCATTTAACTTTTTAAAAAGCCTAATATGGACTGTAGAAAAAACAAAATATTGATTTGGCCCTAAGCGTCCTTTTTAAAACACAGCTTTATTTTTGGATTCAAAACGTTAATTAAATAAAACTGAAATCAAGTAAATACAAGTGTGTCTGTAAGATTCCCACCCAGAGTCGTGTGAACACTTTGCAAAAGTGGGTCGACAGATCTACTATTAACGTGCTGACGTGAACGCAGCAGGAAAGCCTCGTAAAAATCAGGACAGCTCCTGATCCCTGTGACCGAAAAAAGCAGGGAGACGGTGGGTGGAGTACAGGAAGCTGCTGTCCCTGGTTCTTTGAACATGGGCGAAATCTAACAACACTAAAACCACATACGCTCTTTCTTTGTTTACGGGCGAGAGACCGCAGAGGTTTGTGGTGATTTTTCGGGGGGTTTTACGATTGGAAATCTGATCGAACCGCAAGAAGATGTCTCGGGGAGTCATCCAGCCCAGCCAGCAGAAGCTGGCAGAAAAACTCACCATCCTCAACGACAGAGGAATCGGGATGTTGACCCGTGTTTACAATATAAAGAAGGTTTGCAGACACACGCACACATAATCAACTGAAACAGCCAAATGAAGAAAGCGCTATTGTGGGTTTTGTGGTTGTAAACGCTAATGGTTGAGGCGGTATGAATGTATGATTAGCCCAGCAATGATTGCTAATTGTAGCAGTAGATTGGATATTTTATCAATAGGGTATAACAGTGACCGTATATAATATTCATAGAACCTGCGATCATGCATCGGTCGACACATTTGCATCCTAAATGTGCCTCCTTAGCAAGGAAGCGATGTGTGGGCAGTGCTAGCTGCCTACAAGCTGTCGCTTTAGCTTGCGGCAAAGCTGGTAATTTTTTAAAACGTAAACCTCTCCTCGTTCCGCATTAAATACGCCGTGTACATAAACCCATCGTGGCCGATTTGAGTTTTTTTCGAACGTAATTTAAGGAATCAAGCAAGTAAAGTGATGTAGGCACACCGTCAGGCCTGCACCAGCGTTGATAACAAGCTAGCGTCGAGCGGCAGGGTTAATGGCGGCGACGGGGCTATGCTAAGCTAGCGTTGGGGCGTCGTCTCTGCTGGCTGAGCAGCCAAAACACGAAGCTCACCACAACATTAAAGCAACACATTCAGGTGCTCTTGCTGGGTGCTTCAGTATTAAAACATCCAGTGTATAAAGAGCTTTCAAAACACCTTACATATCTGTGCAAATACCCGCGTCGTTAATGTACTAAGACGGTCCGTAACGTATAGTTTTAATTAATACAAATAATTGACCTAAGTTCCCTTTAGCCACTGTTACTGTCAGCAGATCATAGAAGCTGTAATTAATAGATCAGTACCCAAAGTTAATAAAAAGGTCGCATTGTTTTGAGAAAGTGAGAACAGTGCGGTCGTAGTTTTATCCCGCAGATGCACAGATTCATCAGGGTGGAATCAAAAGCGTCTTTACACACCGATCTGTGTGAGTTGATGTGGGTTCTGATGTGGAGGAGTGGAGATAATGATGTTGTGGCATGAGCTTTGTGTGTATGATGAGAAAGAGTTCAGTGTTTTCCTCCACTGTCTGAATGCTCATAGCGTTTGAGCTTTTCTACTTGGTGAACCACCCCCTCCCCCCAAAACCCCCCACAACTTTAACAAGATGGATTTTCCTGGGTGTTAAAAGCAAACAGTATGAGCAATCGGGCACGTTGCCAGTTTGTTAATGATGACAGTCCACCCTTCCTCTTCATTCTCCCTCCTCCTTTATCCTTGTCTGTCCCACCATCGCCATATCTTGACCGATCTGTCTGACTGTAAGACTTCTGAACATTCCCTCACTGGGATCGTTCCACTACTCTTCCTGTAATATTAGGAACCTGGATTCCAGCCACTCCACAAATGTTGAAGTTATGTACAAGATGGGCACGCGTGGTTTCTATAGCGACCGCAGGAACTCACTGTCGTGAACCTCCCGATTGGCAGGGCGGTGCTTTGGTCCACAGTCGGTGCAGCGTTGTGAAAACGTGACGGTGCTTGTTTTTGCCGGCCCACCACGTATAGAGCTGGTAGTTTCTACCCTTCCGTTTGTTGGAGCCTCTCACACCCTACTGGAGCAACACCACAGCAGGGCGACTGGGATTTCTGTTATCTTAGTGTTAACATTTCTGCTTTCTTCCTCACACAATCTACCCTTGGGAGGATCTAAACACTCCTTTCTGGCCTTGACATGTGGTCGTTGTCGGCCACTTGAAACATTTATGTTGCGTGGAGTCAACTGGTGGATAAACTGCTCGTTTCTGTCGTCTGCTGCTCCAGCATGGAAGGTTTACCCCGGTTTGATTCCCGACAGTGGCTGCGAACACGTGTCTTTACCGGTGCAAACATAGCAACCATCGTGTTCGCTTATATTTCGTGCCCTCGTCTGTTTTTCAACTTGAATTTCATGTAAAAAAAAAAACCCCACTTGATTTCTTAATGAGGTAATAGGAAAGGTTTATTTTCAAATCAGATTTTGCCACGATGTCATTAGATTTATTGCAGGTTCGCTTCTGTTTATGAGCAACCAATCTGTGTCCCAATGCCTGTAAAAAGTGACGGTTTTAGATATTCTGGAGGTGCAGAATGGCTGTAGATTATCGGAAGTGGCTAAGAAAGTGCATGAGCGGTGGTCTTTTGTGTTAAATTAGCCACTGGATCCAGTTAGAATATGACACAGGGCACCTGTGATGGACAGGGGGATTTTCTGCTTCCAATGTTGAAACTCAGGAATATTATTTTTTGGGTTTTAAAGGGCACATTGCTAACCTTTTAAAATAAAATAATCACTTATTGTTACAGCGAGGTCATTCTCGCTCCTAATATCACCAGCATGAGCTGATGTTTCCCTTTTTGCCTTGATGACTTCCTCTGGAGTTGTTTGTTTCTCCCCTTCCGTCACATTCGTATCAGGTCAAACCTCTTAGTTTATTATTCTGTTAGTGCCTTTGGACCCACTCTCAGCCAGTTAGCTCATTTTGTTCAGCTAACTTTAGGTAGGAAAACATGCCAGCTCATTGTTGAATAATGTAATGATGATTTAATATTTCCCCCTGGGGATGTAGCGTATTGTGCAGCCCAGAGATAAATGAATAACTGTGTGTCCACATAATGAAATGACTTCCAACATTTGTTCATACATCATCAGCATTAAACCCAACCCTTCTGTGCAACTGTCATTTGATAACACTGTCTTAGCCGCATTCTGGAGCCAAATATTGTCACCGGGGCCCGACTTTAAACTGTTCTTAATGAGACAGGGCTGCTGCTGACAGAATATCCGCCTTAACGTTCCGTCCGAAAATTCACATGCAATTGTAAATGAATGTGTCCGAGTGTGTAGGTAGTGTGTTACTTTGAGGACAGCATGTGTTACAACAAGTGTTAATACTATCACATGTTAGCGCAGCGTGTGTTGTCTGTGTTTTAGTTAGAAATATTATTTTAAAAGCCTGAATGGCGGTCCCTGATGCAGGTGTATGCTAGGCTGTGTGAAGACACGTGTCCATGTGAGTGTGTGTGTGTGCACATTTGTGTTAAACGAGACAACCAACAGTGTGTCTGGGTGGGCTCTTTGTTTTGATTTCTTCTCTTTTTCTCTCCGTTCCAATGCTTCCCCCATCTCCTATGCAGCAAGGACAAGTTTGGAAGGTTTGCAAAGTTTATCACCTTCCACTTATGAATCCGTACCTCCCCCCCCTTCACCCTTCCTCAGCTCCCTCCTTTTCCTCTCCAGCCCATCTTCTCCTGGCTACCTGTACTGACATGTTGGGCTACTTGTTTGTTCCCCAATAACGTCCATAACTGATAGATTTTTTTTTTAAATTATTTCACAAAGCCTCACTAGAGAATGTGTTTTACATTGTTTATTGTGCGGAGTTCAATTTTATGAAAGCTACATTTCTAAATGCAGCTCAAACAAGGTAGGATGACCAAATATTAACATTTTACACTGGAGAACTAACAATATTGACAATAGTTGGCCAAAATCTGAATAAATGTCAAAGAGATTCTAAAAAGAATGATCTTTTCTGTTGAGAATAAAGAAAGTAGTCGAGTACAACGATTTGTGCTATTTATTGTCGTTAATCTTATTTTCTGAACTTTATTCTGTGAAAACTCTCCACTGTACATTACAATAATCGTGTTGGCAGGTTACACAACGAAGAATTTCCGTGTCAGGATCACTCCCGACACGACTTTTGTAAGATCTGTCATTATTACTGTTATTATACCCAGTGCTGTATTCTCAGCTGTAGATGGCCTAAATAAGATTTCTCATTGCTGCTCCGCCAACCGATTTTTCTAAATCTACTAAACGAAAGCAGACAGATTCTAGTCTGACTGAAGAATTTAAATCTGGTCTTTAGTTAGACTTTAATGTGACAATGTAAGGACTGACAAAAATAGGGCTGCACCACAGTTAGGATAAGAACATTTGGTGTCTGGAGTGTAGAAGGAGCACTGGGAAAGTGCCTTTTTATCAGTCGCTCCCTCGTGTTTGGTCACAGATGCAAACAGTGGCATCCAGATCGGTTCTGGTATCCAGGAAAAGCCCTCGATTCATCTCCCACCTTCTTCTGTTTCTTCACATCTACTGTTCTTTCATTTGCTGACGTCTCCTTTCCATCCATTGTCCCATCAGCCCCGACCCAGCCAGCTAGCTTATTTTACCAGCAGCAGCACTGACTGTATAGACGAGGCCACGCTGTCACGAACAAATGATCATTGTTGAAGGATTTCTTGTGTGATGCTGTTCCTTTTAGGGAATTTAGTCGGTGAAAGTGGCATAACTGAACCACCAAACTAGATGTTTGCAGAAGGGAAACATTAATACAGTTTGCTGCATTCTGTTAGATCAATTTTCTATATTTAGCATGTTTTAGCCCAACAATTGACTCATTTAGAACATTTCCAACATTGATCCAACAGTGTTAATTTTCTAATAGCCTTTTTATGCTATGTGATCAGGTTTGGGCTAAAATGTGAGCAAAAATATCTAGAACCAAAGTCCCTTTGGTAATTTGACAGTGCTTTTTTTCACTCTACAGTTGCCTGGCTTGAATCAAAGGGTAAATACAGTTTAGTGCTCCGTATAGATGATGTGTAGGTCTAGGCTGGTGGTATGTTGTGATCATCAGAACTGTGCTGTGTTAGCAAAATAACAAGGCTTGTGCTTCTGCAGCTGCATGGACTTTGCAGTCACATCTTTATTCCTTCCTGTCATGTACCATAGATTCAGTCCAGCCCTCATGCACATAAAGAATACATTTTCTCTTCCCACATACCCAGTGACGGGTAAGATTCTGTCTGCAGATTGGCCAAGACAATGTAAACTAGCCTTGTTTATGTAAAGGAACAGAAGTGTAATTGAAATAAATGTGGACATACATCAAGTGCTAATAACTCGCTATGTAGCAATAACCTTTTGACCTGAAGAAGGTTTTTTGTGGGTTCTTTTGGGTCCCAAATTGTTGGTCATATGTCAGTCTTGCCATAGGCTCATTAACTAGCTGTCTAAGCTGTTCTTTAATGTTAAGTACGGTGGGTTTGAAGCTGTTTAGGTCTGACAAAAGTGGACGCAAGGAAAGACCCAAGAGTAGGGTGCATCAGCAGTAGTTGTGTGTTTTTGTGTTAGATTCCCCGTTATTTGTCAGACTTGTCTTTTAGAGTTCATTCGGGCATTCCCCACAGGTTTGATTTGTACCAATTTTCTGTCCTTTTGTAAAACATATTGCTAAATTAGAGCAGATGACAAGCAGCAACAAATGCTAATCACCCCTAATCAACAGCAACAATAATGGGAGTGGAGAAAGTCAGCTGTATTTAAGGTCATCTGTAACCAGAATGGACAATGTTGAGCTGCTTACAGGCATTTATTGTGTCTTCTGTGGAGTGTAGGATTGAAGAAACTTGTCGAGACTTGATAACAAAAAAGGATCATTTTATCCTGTTTTAATACTGGTGTGGTAGCTGAATGCTGTGTTTTAGCTGTTTTAATTCACCTGGCGATACTGGAAATGGCTCAGATACTCCAAACTAAATCCTAGTTTATGGTAATAGTCCCTTTTCTTCCCTGGTTTCCTCCTGACGAGTTCAGAAATTCTACTAAATTTAACCTGAACTCAGGAGGCTGTGTAACCTCAGAGCTGCCAGTGGTGCCGTTCTCTTCCGTTTTGTTGATAGTTACCACATGCATGGTCCTCATCATCTTCCCTATCACTCACTGTTCCACTACCCATAATGCATGAGCACTGTTGCCTCCTGCCACACAAAGAAGCAGCCCTTGTGGAATAATGAGAATATTGATGAGAAGAAAAAGGCAGCCCGGCAGGTGTCGTTAAATATTTATGCTCCTGCTCTGCCAAAGAAATTCAATGTCGCACAGTTGTGGACAGCAGCAAATATGCTCCTCTCTAACCGCTGGTCTGTCTTGGGTCTTTTCTCAGTTGACCTCACCGTGGGCCTTCATGCTTTTTCTTCTCCTCTTTGTTTCTCTTGCTCCTGTGGCATTGGGTCCCTTCACCATCCCGCTGTACCTGTCCATCACCCTCTCCCTGCCCATCATGCAGCAGTACTAACCTGCGTCAGAAGTGAAATTCTCATTATCTGGTTCTCAGTGGTTCTCATCATTTTTGTGTTGTGGATAGATGTATAACATACGCGACACGAAGGTCGGCAGATGCAGGCATTTGTCGTGAAGTATGTGTTTCAATAAGAATTATTCCTATTTTGAATCAACATTTTTGCATCTGGTCCCAATTTTCCACAACTTAGTAGCTGAGAGCCACTGTTTTGAATTCAGACCAGTATTTCTAACAGTTAAACCTGGTTTATCTAACCCACAAAATACCAACTGTTAAACTTCACCCTCCCGTGAAACAGTTTTCAGTCTTCTTGATGCACCTGCAGTAGTCTGGAAGAAGCATCATTATTTACATAGAACCTGGAATAAACCAGTTTTTACTGTAAGCACAGCTTTTCTTCCCCAGAATCAAGATAATAAGAACTCAAGTATCAGAGTTAAGTTGTGTAGAAGCCGGAAATGCATCTATTCTTGATAGAGAAGCATTATTTAGATAGAGATGCAGCTGGATGTAATTGTTTTGTCGCCTCTCACCTTTATTTCCTCCCTCTCATTTCCAGGCCTGTGGCGATGCGAAGGCTAAGCCCTCCTACCTTGTTGATAAAAACTTGGAATCTGCGGTTAAATTTATTGTCAGAAAGTTCCCTGCTGTGGAGACACGTAATAACAACGTAAGTACGTGTGTGTTTGCCTGTGGTTGTCTCTGTTTGGGGGGCGGGGGGGCAGGCAAAATTTCATCAATATTAGTTCTGCTGTCTAACCATTTTTCTCCGTTACAGTGGCTCCAGACTATTTAAAATAGTTCACAGGAACCGTGATTTCTGGCATCTCGGTTCATCAGTATTAAATGTTATATAACTCAACCACAGCACCACTGTCACTTTTAATTCTAAAATCACAGATAATGCACTGATGTCACAGGGACACCTGTATCATATATTAAAACGTGCGTTGCAGTACTTGGGTTTCAAATAATGTGCGTGCACGTCCATCTGTCTAGCTGTTGGATGAGCTGGAGTCATTGCTCAGGTGTTCCTACTGGACCTGTTAGCGTAGCCCACAGCTACTGCCTTATGTGATTATTTGCTATTTAGTGTCAGCTTTGTGTTTGTGGATGAGTGGATGTCTGTCTGACTGGCTGGCTGACTGCTTTAGTAAGTATAACTGTGCAAAATATGTCTCTTACGTTGTTTTCTGCTTTGTTTCTGTGTTTGTTTATGTTTTGCATGCTATACTTGGCTTATTCCGGACTTGTGCTTTTTGGTAAGTTTTTGTATCCAAGTTTCTGTATTTTACTTTAGCGACCTTAATTTTGTGATAATGTAAGTGTTTGTAACTGTTGTTAAAGGCCGTGAGTGTTTTTTTTTTAGTTGCTGTGCTGTATTTCCTTTCCTAACTCTGCTGGCAGCCTGTTTTTAATCATCATTATCATTATTTTCATGATGTATTTTTATTATGGTTTACTGCAAATTGGTTAAATGGCTGACTGGCTGATTACGTGCACTGAGGAGCGTTTGGTGGGATCTGATAGAATAAAGATATTGTTTTTGCTAGTCTGAGTAGCCCTTAGTAACCCTGTTTGAACTCCTCGGTGCAGCACCGTTGCCTTATATTCTATAATTCTATAGTCTTCTTTTCTGTCCCATTTGGGTCATTACATTTTTGCCCTGATAATAGAAGTTTTATTGTTTTTTTTAATCACCTTTTACAGCAACAGCTGGCTCAGCTGCAGAAGGAAAAGTCAGAGATTCTGAAGAACCTGGCTCTGTACTATTTTACCTTCGTAGATGTAATGGAATTCAAGGTAGGAAAACGTGACCCAACACTTAAGAATTATGTAGAGATGTCATTTATCGTGGTATTCATACTATGTTTTGGAACAGGACCATGTGTGTGAGCTGCTAAACACCATCGACGCTTGCCAGGTCTTCTTTGATATTGTAAGTGCAGGACAGACACACGCTGTAGGCAATGCAAAAGCTCAGCTATAACTCTGCCTTTGCTAAGAAGGAAGAAAGCAGAATGTTGTTTACAGTGTCTTTGTGGAAATAGATGGTTTTCTGTTCTGTGGAGCTTTTAACCGCTGTTACAGATGGTGCAGTGGTCACATAGACAGACAAATGGCAGCTGTTAGCGGGCTGGCTGCTGTTTGAAAGCAGCATGGGTGAGATTTCCCAGACACAAAAAGAATCAAATTGAAATGTATTATTTGCAGAGTACTATTTCCACAGAGACTTTTCTTTCCTGCTGTTTAAAAAAAAGAAAAAAGAAAAAAAGAAAACCCCAACAACAGTGCCATCATCTCATTTTGCTTCCACCAAAGCTTCAACATCTGTATTCATATTATAATGGGTGTCAGGTGGACATATCAGACATGGATTTTCCTAGAAGGGAAAAATCTATTTAAATAAAATCTAACCTGATTTCTTTTTTTTTTTTCCCCACCTATGTCAGACTGTAAACTTTGACCTGACCAAAAACTACCTGGACCTGGTGGTAACATACACTACCCTGATGGTCATACTGTCCCGCATAGAGGAGAGAAAAGCCATCATTGGACTGTACAACTACGCCCATGAGATGACACATGGAGCCAGGTACTCAGGACACACCAAAATCACTGAAGGAATCTGAGCGAGTGTGGCATTTATACACATAAACACGCACTAGAACTTAGAAGCAGCTGTTATCTTATATCTGTTTTAACTGTAATACCTTATGTGTGCTGTAGTGATCGGGAGTACCCCAGATTGGGTCAGATGATTGTAGATTATGAAAACCCAATGAAGAAGATGATGGAGGAGTTTGTTCCCCATGGAAAGGTAGAACAACTCACTTCAATGCTTCATCTTATCTTGGTCAAGTGAAATTAAACATGTTTTACTAATGAGACATTGTTATCGTCGTGCTCATTGGTGCTTTTCTGCCCTTGTTATAATGTAAATCACATTTTTGTCTATGACTTCTTCCACCTGTCCATTCTCTTCCTCCATCCATCCTACTTTCTTTCCTTTCGCGGATTTATGGTCTGCAGTCGCTATCGGATGCGTTGATCAGTCTGCAGATGGTCTATCCCAGGAGAAATCTTTCGGCTGACCAGTGGAGGAATGCCCAGCTGCTTTCTCTTATCTCTGCGCCATCCACCATGCTCAACCCCGCACAGTCAGACACGGTTAGTAGCGCATCTATTTAACGAGGATTTTAATTACAGGGGTGTTTAATTTCAAACATATCTGCTTTTAGATGCCGTGTGAATATCTGTCCCTGGACGCAATGGAGAAGTGGATTGTTTGTAAGTGCTGTTAACAACCTGAACTCGTATGTGTTTATATTATATTACTGAGTGACATGCTACCTGTGTGTACTCTTTCAGTTGGTTTTATCCTGTGCCACGCGGCACTGAATAGCGACGCAGCAGCATTGTCTCTGTGGAAGCTGGCTCTGCAGAGCTCTACCTGCCTCTGTCTGTTCAGGGATGAAGTGTTTCACATCCACAAAGCAGCAGAGGATCTCTTTGTCAACATCAGAGGGTAAGAGGGAATTAAATCACACATAAACAATCGCAATTATTGGGCATTGATGGTGAATATCTGCTGCTTCTGACATGTGAGAAACTGTTGTTTTTGCTTGGAAAAATTCAAATAGTAATTCAAATTTTTTTAAAAACCACCTCTTTCTTTTTTTCCCCCGTGTTTTCCAGCTACAACAAACGCATCAATGACATCAGAGAGTGCAAGGAACATGCTCTTTCTCATGCGTAAGTACATAATGCTGATTGATTAATCTCTCTGTTGTACGGCTTCATACCTGTCATATGCAATCTTCTAGTTTTATCACTCGGACCACATTTTCTTTTATTCACTTATATTTCTAGTTCTTTCTCTTTCTTCCTACCTTTAACCACCCTGTGAGCTCTTCCTTCAGCCTTAAATCTCTCTTTCAGCCAGTGTCACACAGAAACGCTGCGTTCTTATCTTCATCCTCCACTTGCTGCATTTTTTTCGTCTTCCTTTTGTCTTCCCGGTTGCCTCGTCTCTGCTTTTATCCTTATTACTTATTCTGTCTGTCCCTTTCATCTTCACTCTCATTCTTCTTCCTTCAGTGCCATCTGCTTACTTTTGTACTCATGCAGGATTGTCCTAAAAGTGTCAAAGTACTGTTTAATCGTGTGTTTTGATGCTTTGATTCCTTCTGCCTGTTGCTCTCTAGAGGCACGATGCACAGAGAGAGACGCAAATTCCTCCGGTCAGCTCTGAAGGAGTTGGCCACAGTTTTGGCTGATCAGCCTGGCCTGCTGGGTCCAAAGGTAACAATTCTGACACCATGGCATGATTAAATAATGCAGTTGCCCAAGGCTACTTTAGAATTCTAAAAAGTTGGCTTTGATTTATTTTTACTTTTAGTCTCTTTAGTTTGTAAAGAGACTCATAATATGATTTGTAATAATAAATAACTTATAGTTATAATATACACTCACCGGCCACTTTATTAGGTACACCATGCTAGTAACGGGTTGGACCCCCTTTTGCCTTCAGAACTGCCTCAATTCTTCGTGGCATAGATTCAACAAGGTGCTGGAAGCATTCCTCAGAGTTTGGTCCATATTGACATGATGGCATCACACAGTTGCCGCAGATTTGTCGGCTGCACATCCATGATATATATGTATATTTGAAATAAATAACATAATTGAATAAGTCAGATTTAAGAGGATATTTTATGAAATACCACTTTAGAGCGATAAGTTTATACAAATGTTTCCATTTATTCACTTCACATAAATCTGGTCCACTGGGTGCTGTTGATATAACATTAACTTTATGCAACAGTGCTTAAAAGGTGGTGCTGTGATGTTGTAAATGTTGTGCAGGAGAGACAGTTTTCCCACCTGCCCTATAAGTTATCCTGGACAGATGGCGGTCTTCCAAGCACGGCTGATTCTATAAACGCAGTGCAGATTTCATTCAGGGGGGACGAGAGTGCAGCAGCTGCTTACTGTTTGGCGTAATTGATCATTTTGACTGTTACATCTCAGGTTTCGCTTTTCTTGTTTTAGTGTGTGTATCTGTCTGATTCCTCTGTTGTGTTCCATCAGGCCTTATTTGTTTTTATGGCGCTGTCTTTTGCCCGCGACGAAATCATCTGGTTGCTTCGACATGCCGACAACATCCAGAAGAAAAGCACAGATGACTTTATTGATAAGTAGGCAAACATATTTACATATTTACGTATACTTGCAAAGCAAGCAGATGGTCACACTTGTCCAAGTTTAGCTGTTTGTTGATGATGTTTTGTGCTTTGCAGACACATAGCAGAGTTGATCTTCTACATGGAGGAGCTCAGAGCTCATGTTAGGAAATACGGCCCAGTGATGCAGCGATACTACGTCCAGTATCTCTCTGGTTTTGATGCTGTTGTGCTGAATGAGCTGGTGCAGGTATGAGTGTGCACTTCAAACACAAAATGGACATTTAGGCACCTTATTACTCGTTATATGCAAATTTACAGAAAGAACGGACAGAAATATTGAAAAGGCTTTAAATTATTTCAGAATCTTTACTTTTGCATTTGAAAATTGCATCTAGATTGAAATTGGAATTCACAATGGGGATTTAAATGACACATCTATCCCAGCTGAACTTTATAATCAGATTTTTACCCCGTCTTCTTTTAATAGAACCTGTCAGTTTGCCCGGAGGACGAATCCATAATTATGTCTTCATTTGTCAACACGATGACCTCTCTCAGTGTCAAACAAGGTAAACTTTTACGTGCTGGTTTTATTGAGGAAGCCATCCAAGCTGGAATTAGTAGTTGTTCAAGAAACACTTGTGTTCTGGGAGAAGGAAGCATTTCTAAAGGATCACATTGTTGAGGGATGACTTATCATTTCTGTTACAGTGGAGGATGGAGACGTGTTTGACTTCAGAGGCATGAGGCTGGACTGGTTCAGGCTTCAGGTATGCACATAGTCATAGAAAACGTCCGTGCCATTTATCTAAGCATACATTCTTTGTTTACGTGAGCTGTAAAATATTCCTACTGCTCATATCAGAGAAGTGATGTGCTCAGATTTGGTAGTCTAATTCTACGGGTGAATCTGATTGAGACGGATGGCTCAACTCTTTTTTTTCTTTTCTTTTTTTTGTGTCTCTTCTCTCTTTTTAGGCCTACACAAGTGTTTCAAAAGCCAGTCTTGGCTTGGCTGATCACAAGGAACTGGGCAAAATGATGAACACTATTATTTTCCACACAAAGATGGTGGACTCTCTGGTGGATATGCTGGTGGAGACATCAGACCTTTCTATTTTCTGGTAAGAGGCACTAAATTGTACAGTACATGCACCCTCTATGCATGTATGAAAGGAAAACAGTGCTGTTAAATTGTTCATCATCCTTGTTTTATTCTGCCCATCCTCTAGTTTCTACAGCCGTGCATTTGAGAAGATGTTTCAGCAGTGTTTGGAACTTCCTTCCCAAAGTCGACACTCCGTCTGCTTCCCTCTGCTCTGCACACACTTCATGTCCTGTACACACGAGCTCTGTCCTGAAGAGGTAATGCCACAGTAGCAGCTGTGGGCGGAGTATTCAAAATAATAAAAATGATGCAGCTACTAATTGAGGTTTCCTCCACCATAGCGCCATCACATAGGAGATCGAAGTCTGTCATTGTGTAACATGTTTCTGGACGAGATGGCCAAACAGGCCAGAAACCTCATTACTGATATCTGTACAGAACAATGTACCCTCAGTGACCAGGTAAGGACCCCCGAGGATAATATTAACTCATGTTACATTCATGTCTAATAGGCATTCGCTTTCATTTGTTTTATCAATGAAATATTGTTTACTCATTTTCTTTTTATTCTTTTACTTTGTCATAGTTGCTTCCTAAGCACTGTGCAAAAACCATCAGTCAGGCTGTAAATAAGAAAAGCAAGAAGGCTACGGGGAAGAAAGGAGAGACCGAGAGGGAGAAACCAGGAGTGGAGAGTATGAGGAAGAACAGACTACTGGTTACCAAGTCAGTTTGAAAATAAAAATGTGTTAAAACAAAGCATTTATTTTACTACTTTGGAGTCATTTGTTATTCCTGCACTATTGCTTCTCCCCAGTCTGGATAAACTGCACACGGCTTTATCTGAACTCTGCTTCTCCATCAACTACGTTCCTAACCTGGTTGTTTGGGAGCACACGTTCACACCAAGAGAGTACCTCACCTCACACCTGGAGATCCGATTCACCAAGTAAGCGAACCGGAGGGCAATGATGTGATTTTAAATGTTGCGTTGAAGCATTTTCCTCTTGAGCGTCACTGGTTAATGAAAACGTTCTGATTCTAGATCCATAGTGGGGATGACCATGTACAACCAGGCTACTCAGGAGATAGCCAAACCCAGTGAGCTGCTGACCAGCGTCCGCGCCTACATGACTGTACTTCAGTCCATAGAGAATTATGTCACTATCGACATCACCCGGGTGTTCAACAACGTCCTCTTACAGCAGACGCAGCATTTGGACAGTCATGGGGAGCCCACCATCACCAGTCTGTATACAAACTGGTATGTTTTCTCACTATTCTTGAGTAACACTTCGAGTATATTTCCCTTGAGCTTGTTCTCGTTTATTAAAACCCTTTTCTGTGTGATTACTTATACCACCACGCCACAGTTGATTTTCATTTTCAAGGTTAACTTTATGAATTGACTGTCATGACACTGTAGTTAGCTCAGACTTGTGATCAAAAGAACTCTTTGCATTTGTCTGTAGGTACCTGGAGACGTTGCTTCGCCAAGTCAGCAATGGACACATTGCTTATTTCCCAGCCATGAAAGCCTTTGTCAACCTCCCCACAGAAAATGAGCTGACCTTTAATGCAGAAGAATATTCAGACATCTCTGGTACAAACATAAATCACCCTTTTTCTTAAACAAAATCAGGTTTATCTGTATTTTTCCACGAGCTATGTGGTGGTGGTGTTGTTGTTTGGTTTGTAATTTCTGGTGTCTGAATTTCTGCAGAGATGCGTTCTTTGTCTGAGCTCTTGGGTCCATACGGGATGAAGTTCCTTA
This sequence comes from Takifugu rubripes, assembly GCF_901000725.2. Classification (NCBI taxonomy): domain Eukaryota; kingdom Metazoa; phylum Chordata; class Actinopteri; order Tetraodontiformes; family Tetraodontidae; genus Takifugu; species Takifugu rubripes. The sequence goes on from NC_042288.1 coordinate 8,158,221, forward strand.
GCGAGAGTCTGATGTGGCACATCTCATCCCAGGTTGCTGAGCTGAAGGTATTTCTCCCGCGTAGCAACAACTTTGTAATAACCTTTTTCATGTATTCAGGAGCAAAAACACAATTGCAGGAAAAAGTCTTTTCTTACTGTGAAAACTTTTTTTCCCCTTGTAGAAGCTAGTGGTAGAAAACATGGAGGTGCTGACCCAGATGAGGACAAGCTTTGACAAACCAGATCACATGGCAGCCCTGTTCAAGAAACTCACCTGTAATTACACACTCTTTACTCATTTGCCATGAATTCATGTTCTGCTGGTAGAGCCCAGCTGTTGTTATAATATTTAACGATCACTTTCTGTAATTTACAATACAGTTTGTCAGATTTGTAGGTGAATTCTGTTTGTGTTTGGATTTCAGCTGTGGACAGCGTGTTGAAGAGAATGACCATCATTGGTGTCATCCTGTCCTTCCGCTCCCTTGCTCAGGAGGCTCTGAGAGATGTAAGACATGACTGTTAAAAACACTGGAGCCATTCAGAGCGCAGCCAGTTCAAAATGGCTATATTTATTATAATTTATTTAATGCACTGTTATTATACTGTATATTCTATACAAGCCACGGGGGCTATCATGTAACACAGACAGGAAGCTCGATGATCAGGTAACCGTGGTGATGTGTATCATTTGGAACCACGTGAATACCTAAAATTACAAAACAGCAGTTTACACAGCAATTTAATACTAAAGGATATAAATGTATTCTTCAGTATCAAAGTTAGATGAATTATAGGAGACCTTGACCTTTGATATGAGGGGTAAATGACTGGTTTTAAACTGGTACTTTGGAGAAGAATGGGCACAGCAGTAAAAGTGTGGAAGTGTTGACTTGCACATTTAAGGTACTTGAAACCCTCTGGTGTGGTTTAGAGCAAAAGAAGAGTCTTGACTGTCAAATGACCTCATAAATACATGTATGGAATACAAGATTGCTTCCAAATTCACCATCATTCACTGATATATTTATCATAGTTGGTCTAAAGGCATCCTTAATCCTGTAAATCCTGCGGTTCACGCCACACAGTAAAGAGTCTTTATTTCTGTCATGGCACCTGCAGGTGTTGTCCTGTCACATTCCTTTCTTGGTCAGTTCTGTGGAGGACTTCAAGGATCACATTCCCAGAGAGACAGACATGAAGGTGACATTAAAGGACGTGAAACCATCTTTGAATGATGTCATTGTCAGCGCGCATCCGGTGGCCTCATGCATATTTTTTGTGTTTCCAGGTGGCCATGAATGTTTATGAGCTGTCGTCAGCAGCAGGATTACCCTGCGAGATCGACCCAGCTCTTGTCGTGGCTCTTTCTTCACAAAAAAGTGGTGAGAACCTTCTCCAGTTATGCATATTATAAAGTCTCTTTTTTCCCTCAGTCTCTGGGGTTTTTTAAAACATGCTTCCTGTGTTTGAAGCCATGCCTGATGTGTAAAAGCACTTGTCTCTCTGCAGAGAACATCAGTCCAGAGGAGGAATACAAGATCGCCTGTCTGCTGATGGTCTTCGTGGCCGTCTCCTTGCCGACACTGGCCAGCAACGTGATGTCCCAATACAGCCCCGCCATAGAAGGTAAAGACCCTTGTATTTTATCAGAAATGTTTTATTTTTTAAGTCTGACCTGTATCTTAAATCCTAATTCTGCTTGCCTCAAAGAATTGTTGACTGCTCTATGCTGCAGACAATCGTGAAAAATGCACATAACTACTGATTATTTGCTGTACAAATGTTGTTATTCTGTCTTATAATTAGTTACTGTGAGTGTAACATATAATAATTTTCTTTTTACATAATGACATTGAACCTCTGATCAGTGTCGTAGAATGTATCAGGAAACATAATTTATTGCATCAGTGCCATGAGACTGTTCTGCATGTAAATATTACTCAGTTTGTACCCTCACATGGGTTCATTTGCATGCACAATAACTTTATAATCCTCTTCATTATGTTCACTTTTTAAATGACAATTCATTTTAGAGGTCAGTGATCTCACTATGACATGTTTAACCTTCATTGTGGGGTGTATTTAAATGAAAAAGATATATATTCCAGTCAAGACAGCTGCTTTTGTTTGAAATCGACATGCACTGTTGTAGCTTAATGAACTTTTGATAAGATATCAAAACCTTTGTCACTCAAGGATGAATTATCAAGGCTTCTTAACAACCTTGAAATGAACAGCGCTGTTGATAATAAGGGGCATTTGAAAAGGATAATTAGTTGTAATGCGCTCCCTCATTGTTGGTATGCTGACTGCATATTGGCCAACATGTCTAGCAGCACATACCAATGCAAAGCACCAGCGTAACCATGCCAGTTGGAGTTTAAATTCCTTTGTGTGTATTTATATACATTTATACGCACATCTTGTTGTTTAGCTCATGTTTTGATCCCATATGGATTTTTCTGTTTTCAAATTCTGGACAGTGCTGATGGTGCCACAAAATAAAGCAACTATTAAGAGCTGAGGTTTTTATGTCGCCTTTTTCACGGTGTGCATCTACTGCCCCCTACAGGCCACTGTAACAACATCCACTGTCTGGCCAAAGCCATCAACCAGATTGCTGCTGCTCTTTTCACCATCCATAAGGGGAGCATAGAGGACCGCCTGAAAGAGTTCCTCGCTGTAAGATTGACCTTAATCGCAATCTGATATACTGTATTAACCCCCTTTTTTTTTAAGAATTAGATGAAACAGAGACATGGTAACTATATGAAAACATGTGTATGTTTCAGAAACATTAGAAATTCCCTTCTTAACAATTTAAAAACTGAATTGTGAACGATAAATGTTTGAGTGTGGAACTTTTTGTGTGTGTAGTTGGCGTCTTCCAGCCTGCTGAAGATCGGCCAAGAGACGGACAAGATGACAACACGCAACAGAGAATCTGTCTATCTGCTGCTGGACATGGTGCGAGACAGTGAATCACTTAAATAACCTTTTCCCTTTGTGGTTCCGCTCTGTGAAGGATCGAAGTGAACTAAATTGTCCTTCAAACAGTTACAAAATATGAAAATCATGGCTCCTCCAGCATTTTTGGCTTGGTTATTTGGGGTGTTTATCAGTTTTTGTCCCCCAAACTAACAGTGAGCGTTCAAGTAGTGAGAAACACAAACCTGAACATTTGAAAGAATGAGTGATCCGCTCTGATCGCTGGACTTTGGCTCCTGGTAACATTACAGCAGCTAAACAGGCTCAACTTCTAATCTTTGTGTTTCCAAACTCGATTGACATGTGATTTCTTTGCAGATTGTGCAGGAGTCCCCTTTCCTCACCATGGACCTCCTGGAGTCCTGTTTTCCCTACGTCCTCCTGCGAAACGCCTATCACGCCGTCTACAAACAGAGCATCAGTGCCAACGCCTAGACGCACGGCGAGCGGGTGTGATCAGATGAGCCTCGTTGCTGACAGACATTTTTAAATACTAACAACAAACACTAAATCCAGACTTAACAGTAAACCTTGGGTTTACCTTTGGGTCCTCTTTTCAGACAAAAATGAGGTCAATGGCATTTTCCAAATTCAATCACTGCAAATAAAATACCCACAATTCAATGGAGCAGTTAAAGATGCTGACATTGAAAAGATACAGGCACACAAATACAGTACATACTAGCTGGATGAAGATAGGGAATCAGTGTCTTTATTTTAATTATTGTACTTTTACATGATGTTGCCAGGGACCATAACCATAGCAACACTTATAATACAACATGTATGGTTGGTAAAAGAACAAAAATATAAATATATAGTATATATATATAGTTGACACTAAAATATTATTTCCTTTTTCAGTAAAGATTAGAGATTTTCGGTGGCCAGCTGAACCTCTCGTGGATGCTTTTTTTGGGGGGGATAGCGGGTGTTTCTGAAATGGTGTGGAGGGTTTTTCTTTGCTTTGAGAGAGGGTGGCTGATGATTCCCGTGTTGATAAATGAACATGTTGCTTGTTAATGTATGTTTACACTACATGACACTTACAGACATTCTGAGCAGATATTAAATGACAAACACTAATCTTTGAGCATTTGATAGTGAACACAGACATTTGTATAACATGGTGATGTTTTCTTCCTTTTATTTTCATGCTAGTTGTAACATGACCTTTTTGTGTGTAAAGATATAATATCTGTATTCTGCTTTGATGTGAATTGAACTTGTCTGTTTTAATGTTTTGTTTTATGATGATGACAATGATGATTTGCCAAATGTGTAAAAATTGTGTATCGGGGCTTGGAAGTGGTGCAGCGTTTGGGTGAGCGTTGGGTTTTGGATGGCTGCCTGGCGGCAGTAGTTTAGGTGACAGAAGGTGTTTACATTGGATCTAAATGACTGCAGTTATACATAGAAGCCCTCAGAACAAGTCAATACTTTATATTCCTCACTGCAAAGTCACTTCTGATTCAGTCAAAGTCCACTAGGTGCTGATCTTTTTCTCTGACATAGAAATGCTACAGACTTGTGATTTTGTCATGGTGAACCATCCCCTTTTTAACTGTTACAGCTGCCACGCTGCAGCTTTGGCCACCAAGAAACTCCACTGAAGAATCTAGAGGAACGGTGCCTTGCTCAAAGGCAACACAGAAGCTGTTATGAATCTTCCATCAACGCTACATTTCTGTAAAAAGGGCTGAGGCTGTAACTTCAACAGAACTGATGTGATAATCTGAGGCTTGGTGGAGCAGCGTACTGTTGAAGGGACCTCCTCTGCAGACTCTCATGGTGGCTCTGTGATGCCTTTAAGGACACACGGCCTCCACACAGATGGACGGAAACCATTTGACAGTCAAGTATATTCCTTCATCAAGGCATTTCTTTACCTTAGCCCTTAATATTTCACTAGCGCCAGGGCTCTGTCTGACGGCTCATACTGCATACTGTTGGAACTGGTGAGGTCAACATCCAGGAGCAGAGAGGCATGTTTACTGTACAGAGCAGAAGCACATCCATTTAGTTGATGGTATGCAATATTAGTACATGAAGATGGAAACGCTGGCTCATTCTCCCACTTTGGGTGGAACGATTGCTCTAATTTTTTTGCTAACTTCTATTTTTTGTCTCTGATTCCTCTGTGTAACTTAAATGAAAAGAGTAAAATAAAGTTTAGCACTGTGTCAGAACTTCTGGAGCTTCCATAAAAGCTTTCTGGTTGCAACAAAGAAAAACTGCTTGTTTTTTTTGTTTTTTTAACAATGAATCTTTTATTCTATAAACTTTACATTAAAGTTGCGAAAGTAGGTCGGGTGGAAAATTGATTCTCTAATATTAGCGTGAAGCAATTACTAAAATTGATCTTGGATAAGTCAGTCTCTTTGGGGGGAAAACCAGTAGAAATTATAAAAGCAAATTGTTTTTGTCTGCTCCAGGCCCTGATTAAAGTCTTAAAACTGATTTCCAACCACACCGTTGCTTATTCTGACTTCTTGTTTTTTCAAACCTTGAAATAGTTTGGATACATTCGCACACAATTCTAAGGTGATGAGCAATGTGTGACCTGCCTCTCCTCCTATCAGGAAGCGTGCACCCCTATCAAGGTGCGGCTGTTGATTGGGGGGGGGCGCAAATGATAAACTTGGAGTATTACTGTAAGCCATGTTGACAGTAGTTAGCATTGAAATAATCTATTGCACTGGCAAATGCAAAAATCTTTATTTAGTGGATGCTCTTGGTAGTATAGGTTGTGTGGTTTGTTTACAAGTCCAATGCTTCTTTTGCTTAAGCGTAGTAGTAGAACGGGACGTCATTCACGCAGAAATCTGGCTGCAGGCTCTGGAAGGTGCAGTCGGATGTGTTCATAGAGCAACGGCTGCAGTGGCAACTTAAAGCCACGGGGTAGGTGACCATCGGGTCCACTCCTGGCGGACATCCTGGCAGCTCATAGGTTTTGTAGTAGACGCTTTTGTACGTGCACACATTCTGATGGATTTTGTTGAAAGGGATCTTAATGACTGGGTCCTGGAAGAGAGTGACAGGCATACATTTATACACATTTTTGGACAAAACATATATTTTGACAGTATTAAAGATGATGTCACCTGTGCGCCTGCAGCATCCTGTGGCCCTCTCTAAAGTGTCCCTAATGCCATTTATTTAAACACCCCTCACCCCCACCCCCCCAATCAACACGGTGGCCCAACTCTGACACTCCTGCCTGGACCATCACCAGTACCTTGGTGATGCAGTGGCCGCTACAGATGCTTGTTTCCACCAAGTGACATGTGGGACAACCTTCTTTCTCCAGAGACACCATGTGATTGATGGGCTGGCACAGCGGCAGATGGAAGTCTTCTGCTGATGAAGATGTTGCGTGTCACATTTCTCAAATGCCTTTATTGTCAGTTTTTTTAGAACATTTATTTGTATGCGAGTAAATGGAACAATTTTTATGCATTAGCCTTTTTCAAAAAAATAATCAGCAGGGAGGGAGTCAAAAGTGCATGTAGAATTTACCTGTAGCATTAAGTGTTGAAATGAAGGATGAAGCTGCCAGAAAGAAGCACAGCATCACTCTGCTCATTTGCACAGCTGGCATCCTGCAAGTAAAAAACATCGAGTTATACAGTTGCAGCATGCGTGCAAATCATAAAACATTGAGGTTTAATTGTTGAACGATCGGCTGTCTTACCTGTCTGGTTCCTGCAGGTAATCTGCTAAAGTGTGCCTGCAGCTCAGCCTTTATAGCCCACACAGGAGCCAGGTTTGAGGAAATCCCATATTGGATGTCAAGAGTGTTTCCTGTTTTCGGTAGACGAGAAAGAACACTTTGACAATTTTCCATCTTCCATGGGGCATGCTAGTAGTCAAAATGTTCTTAATAAATTGAGGCAGATGTTACAATGTAGCATTCGCTATCCTGATAATTGTTTTTTGATAACAAGTACTTACCCAGATTATAGTAGATTTTCGCTTTATTCTTAAAGTGGTAGTTACTTCGCATATTTCCCATATGGTCTAGCGGTTAGGATTCCTGGTTTTCACCCAGGCGGCCCGGGTTCGACTCCCGGTATGGGAACGATATGTTTTTTGGCCCAGCTAGGAGGTCGAGCTGGCTTTATTTTAAAACAGAAAAAACAATAAATACCACTCATTAGATCAGATTACTGGTTCTCTATTTGAAATATTAATAATAAAGAGTAATAATAGCAGGAGCAATTTTAGTTACTGGGAAAAAATATACATAATTGTTTGGCCCATATTTGTTTTTTTCCCCCGCACAAAATTGTCGCCTTTCGTTTTGAATAAAACCACAGCGAAATATTTATAACATCAGTTTTAAATAGTGACTGGCAAAAATAAACTAATATCAACGAATATCACCCACTAATAAAAAAAAATAAATTATTGGATTTATTTATTATTGGATTTAAATTTATATATTATTGACTTTATAAATTTACGGGTCACTTCCTCACACAGACGCACCAAAACTGACTTTCGAGTCAAGAGATGTTGACTATGAAGACCTCCGGTACCTGATATCTTGTTACCGGTGAAATAATCCTATTTATCAAAGCGAGATCACTGTGACATGTGAACTGTATAAATTGGCTTATGTCGTTCATCTTGACATTGAGTGTTTCCCTTTTTTTTTTTTTTTAATGTAATGGCACACCAACTAGTCTCCAAAAATTCAACCACATTTACTCAAACCACATCCTTTCTGGGACGCAACATAGAGGTAATGATTAGCACAGAATGTCGAAGGTGGTAGCATAATAATAGAAATTCCAATCTTTGTAAAAACAATCAGTTCATTTCTGTTTTTGAAAATCTTTAGGGAAGAAATATACAAATTAGATATCAATTTATGTTTCCTTGGATTTTTAAATCTGAAAGAAAGTCTGTAAAGTCTTACAGGCTTTAGCTAACCTTTCGTTCATTTTTAACAAAATGTCCTGGGATTTACATAAAAGAATAAAACTAACAATCTATAAAATTAAATAAAAAGATTTGTTTTGAGGAAGAAACAAAGGAATAGTCCGAATATCGCATTCATATTGAAGGAGAACTAATATTTCAAATAATTTTTTTTTTTTTAATATATTAAAAAACACGTACACTATGTACTCCGGAACTATACTCAAGACATTGTGTTCTTTCGGTGATTAATAATGGACGGAACCGGTAGCAAAACTCCGCGCATGCGTTAAACGTAGTCCGGGTTACGAAATGAAAACACTATTTGGTTATTCAATTCTAGGATGAACTGAATTTATTCTTTATACAGAGAACTATCGAGCTGGGCAATGACAGAGAGCGGAGAGGAGACCAAGAACCAAGTGAGTATTTTCTATTTTCTGATACAAATTTATCCCAGATCCCAAATTTATCATTTCTAAGCTAGCGATACACTAACATGCGTGAGAAGGTCAAAAACATCGCCATATGTACCCAAACGACAGCTATCATTAATATTTTAGGCAGACATCTCATCATTAAACTCTAGAAACACCATCCGGATAGTAAACATATATTTTAATATATAGTATTAAATTCATTTTAACATACAAAATATACTTTACACATAGTGAGTAAACATAGACAGCGCAGTAATGACTTGGGATTCGATAATATCACTTAAATGCATCTTTTCATTGTGAATTTTTCACTACATGATGTATTTGTTTTTCATAAAGAGTATTGATTAAATAAGCAAAGAAAACCGCTAACTCCTATTTATCTTTCATTGTTACTCAGGGTTTCAGGCTCCTGGGTATCCTGGATGTCAAGAACACTCCATGTGCCAGGGATGCCATCCTGCATGGAGCTGGAGGATCAATAGCTATTGGTCTTCTTCACTTTCTGTCCACTAGTGAGTCTTTTCTCCTGAAATGTTCGTGCATGCTTCGAACACGTCACTGATTTTATTGTGAGCTTCTCTTCCACAGTGTTTTAGACTTTAAAGGAAATGTCTGTTCTGTTGTCTGCAGGCCGAGTAAGGAGGTCATTTGATGTGGGATTTGCAGGCTTTATGCTGACCACACTCGGATCCTGGTAGGTCCTACATTGTTTAAGTTTCGGTCTTTGCTTTTAATCCTCAAATGAAAGCAAATTTGTCAATCAGCTTTTTCAACAAAACGCTTGCACCACAGATTTATGTCCAGTTGCATTTTTTGGTGATGCTCGCCATGTGTCTCCCACTCCAGGTTTTACTGTAGGATGAACAATGCTAAACTTCGTGTCCAGCAAAGGCTGATCCAAGATGGGATCAAAAACAAGGTTGTGTATGAAGGAACTCAGCTTGATCCCACAATGAAACCACAAGAAGAGAAACCATCAACTGCCTCATGACCTCCAGCATTGAAACTACATTATCTAATTTGGTTAGAAGAACCCAACAAGCTCCTACAAAGACGATACAATGCTTTTGCATTAAAGAAAAAACTCTCTATTATTGACAACTCGGGAGCTGAGTGGAAAAGAAATCTATGTATGAATGTATTGTTTGACGTCTTAATAAGTGTTTAATGTTGGATTTTCTGGAACGATACTGGCACTACTGTCCAGCAGGTGGTGCAAAAAGGTGATTGTCTGGTAATGGGGTCAGAGATGAGTCACCAGAGAAATAAATCAGAACTGGAAGTACCAAAGTACAGAAGAGAAACATAAACTGATTAAAGGGAATTCAAACATTTTATGATCTGAATAAAAAAGCTTTAAAAAAACTACCCTTAAATGCTGTGTTGGATTTCTCAAATGTGAAAAGCATGTGTGCATTGTTGGTAAAGTGGCTTTGACACTGAGCCTTTTAAGCAGAGGTGGAGATGCTAGAGTACAGACTGGTTGTTCCTGTCAAGTCCCCATGTGCCAATAGATGTGGTAGGGAGGAACGATTCTGCTTGGAGTGTCAATCTTGTGAATCACGCTACGAAATGGGGAGACAGTGACACATTGGCACATCTTCCTTCTGAAAATCCTTGGATGGGAAATAAAAAAGGGTGCTTCTCTCTTCTGTAAGTGTAGCAAAAGAGTGTCACCTTGAGGCCAGTCTACCCCGGTGGGTACTGCATCACCTATGTCATTAGCCTTTCTGTATTTTTGACCTTTTCTCCTTTTTTGATTTATCCTGGAGTTAATCCACAGATACTTCATCCTTTTAATGATTTTTGCACATTTGATCTGTGGCTTCTCTTCACCACAGAGCATAAAATACAGGAACCCTCTTGGAAAGATGGTAAAATAAAGCAACAGATCACTGTTTCAACTTGACCATCCATTAAATGACAGAGGAATCAGCCTGCGTAGATTACGCCTCTCTTGCGCGGTCTTATTATAGGATACTCCAGAGCTGTTGGCATGCCGACAGTAGTGGGACGTCTTCTCATGTAATGCAACACTGATACGACACTGTTTTACTTGGACTGAGATACACGAGGGGACAAACCAAACATACAGCACTGCTTCAGCATGCCACAAAGGCCTGAGCCTAATCAACCAGCAGAGAGCAGTTTATTCTATTTTTATTTGTCAGGCTTTGTTCCAAGGACACTTAGCCAGCCAACTTATAATGAGTTAAATGTTTTTTATTGTAGTAGTTAAGCAGATCATAGATCAGTAGCTACTGTGCAAAATTATGACCTCTTATTTGAAGAGAAGGAGAAACTGGCTGTAAGATGTTTTTACTTTTAAACGTTGTCTTCTAACATAGGAAATTCTCTGAAACACTTGAAAGGCAGTGTGTGTGGGCCTCTCTTCCTATTTCACTTATCATAAACACTTCAATTATAATTATCTCTAATGACCATGAGCGCACCTGACCGTAATAAATATACCTCTTATTTTAGTGGATTTGATTTTTTTTTTTTTTAATTATGACTTGTCAGGACTCTGTTTTGTGTTTTTATGTGCTTCTAGATCTGTTTTTAATTAATTAAAACTTGAGGTTTTAACATAAATATGTAACAGACCTGAGGTACAAATGCATATATAGGTGTATATATACATCAATATTTTAATTTCTGGTCACTGTATACATTTAATTCCATGAAGATATGATCCTGTGTATCTTTGAAATGAACAGACAGGAACCACTGTAAAAACAAAACCAATTAAAAAAACACACGATTCACCACAAATATGGACATTGCAACATCAAATAGTATAAAGGCAATCCCCATCGTATACTGTATAAAAATATTCAGATATTTAGGAAGCAGTGCACTATTAAAGAAAGCCCTACCATACTGTGCATATTTGTTTCTAATTTAGAAGGCCAATCTTCAGCCTAATGAAAATAACACTAAAAACTATTTTTTCTGCCCCTTCACTTACAGACATTTTGTCTCCTAAACCAGAGATAAAAGGCACAGATATGATCTTGCATGAGTATTTGAACACTGTTATGTTATTTCATTTATTGCATATAATACATGGCAGTTGCTCGATGGCTATTGTCTGTGATTAGATTAACTTAACTAGGTTACAGTTTATTCTATGTCCAATGGTTGCAGACGGCGTAAGATCTTTGCAGTCTACGAAACTTTTACAACTTGGCACGAGACCCATTTGTGTGACACACAGGTCATTATGAACCTGTAAACTCGCATTAGAATCACAACAATATCTGAGATTACATACATGGTGGACTAGGACTTCCTGGGTCTTACTCCTCTTCTGGCCTTTGGCCTCTTTTGCATTTATAGCTGTATTTTTGTCGTAGCATTCAATGCCGGTCATTGAATCATTCATTTCTACTTTAATCCATCCACCCTTTTGATCACTACCAGAAACGTTTAACAAAGGTCCAAGGTTTATTGTCTCTGGTGTTTGAATGTAAAAAAAAAAAAAAAACACATTAGTGTGAGCCACCAAATAATTCTTAGCACGTTGATTCTAACATAGGTTCGTATACTTCATTGTTCATATTTTGCTCTTCAAAGTCTTTAACGTCTTTGGCAACAGTTTCCGATTTCGTTGAGGACTGAGCTTTCACTTTGAAAACGTCCAGTTTCTCTGGAATCAGGCCACGGTTGAAGAGAAACGAGGCTAAATACGAGAACAGCAGGACGAACACCACGGTGGACAGCATGCAGATGGTCCTGATTGGGGCATGCTGGACGTAAACGCCGTTTACCATCCTGCATCCTGGAAATTGGATAATAGGCGGTATTCTGAGAAGAGGCTCTCCGCACAGCACCCGCAGCAGCATGCCTAAAGTGCAGCCCAAAACAGCTCCATAACCATTGGAGATCTTAAAGAAAAGGACGCAGACCAGCTGAGGCAACATGAGGGTATAAGTGAGGTCAGCACGAAGCATCCAGATCATCAGGACGCTGTTATCCAGAAAGGTGAGAGATGTACCAGCCAAGCCCATGATTACCACGGAGATCCGGATCACCCACTGGATCTCCTGATCTGATGCCTAGAACGAGGGAGGCAAACCGGTATAATTAATGTTTTTGTAAGTGCAGCCTGGTGAGGTCACTTCCTAAGCTGGACTCTCTTTAGATGATCCCTCCCAACCCATGATTCTAGGTTTCGAGGCACTAAGGCGTCTTCTGTCCCTCACCTGCACTCTCAGGATGCTCTTGTAGATGTTGGAGGTGAAGATGGAGGCCGCGGACAGCAAAGCCGAGTCGGTGGACGACATCACGGCCGCTGCCACCGCCCCGATCCCGATGATGGAGATGTAGGTCGGGGTGAGGTGCTGCAAGACGATGGGCAGGATGAGTCCGGTCTCCCCTCGCACAAATGGGGACGGAGAACCATAAGAAGTCAAGTTCCAATCTGAGAAGATCAAATAAAATGCTTTTTAATTTATTTTGCCTGCCATTTCCAGCTGTAAAGTCTGATTTCTGTTCCTGAACCGTACTCGTCGATGCAGCCGCTGCCCCAAGGAGTATCGGAGGGATGCCCAATGTGGGAACGATGAAGGCGGCGGCAAAGCAGGTGATCTTAGCCGTGGAGGAGGAGGCGGCTGACAGTGTCCGCTGATGGAAGTTCTGCAGACCCAAGTTCCCCAAACCCTGGAGGGATGAGACAAAGGCTGAAGGTGCGAGGAGGCTCCCCAAAGTGTGCAGCCGAAGCATCCGGACAAATCTAGATCACTTTAGACTCTAATGTCGACAAAAGTGACAGTTTAGAGCAATCTCTCCGTCTAAAAATCCATAAAGGGTTCTCAGGAACGCTACCAGATCGGGGTCATACAACAAGTATCATCTTTTTCTCCGAAGCGTTCTCATTCAATTGCAGTTATGGAATTTTTTTTAATGTATTTTTTTCCTGTCTACTTCAAGCTGAGAAATAAACATTTATGCAACCGGTCCAAAAACGTTGGCAGCGCATTTAACAGTATGATTGGATCCTCTTCGGCCAACACAAACAGCAGTGCAGTGTTCTCTCGGCTCAGAAACCAGAGGTAAATCTTAAACTAACAGTATTATGTGGCGCCTGCAGGAACTCATAACTGACACATTGTTCTTTCCCACAAGTGTAGCGGGCGTCGACGTATGACCTGGTGCACTGCGTGTCCTGCCCCGTGGTACGTCGTCAGGATTCTGCCGTGGCCAAAAGAGATTGTGTTTAAGAGATCACTGACAAAGCAGACAGCTTCAACAGGGTGCACAGCAGCCTGTTTAACGGGCTTGGCTCACATCCAGGCGCATTTTATTTTCATGCGATCAGCTGAGCCACACAACAGCCGGAGTGACAAGGTGACCAACAGGTCGCTATGATCCGACGGGCTCTGCGTGTTTTCGCCATTATGAATAGAAAGCAAGGCGTGCTTATATAAGTGGCGCGTCGAACGGGGGCCTTTACGGGGAGGAGGGGGGGTTAATAAAATGGAAATGAGTTCTTACCAGAATTAGAAAGTTATCAATCCACCACCAGGCCCTGTCTGCGTCCACAGTGCCTAACCAGGGGGACTGGAAAGTGTTGTTGTAAGCTGTCTCGGTGATGTCCATCACGGCGGGGTTCATCAGGGAGAAGGGCACACACAGCCACTACGGAAAAACAAAGACTTTTGCCCAACTGTGGCTCTGAATGCAGACGAGGAGGTTTTGATCCATTTGTGAATTGGCCACGCTTGTAGTTTTGAAGTTACAGCTCAAGTATAAGTTAAAATGACGCAGTTGAGAAGAAATGTTTAGCTCAGCTATTACACATTTGAAGTACCTCAGCCAGCTGTCACAGATACGCTGTTTTCTGCACATAGCACGGCTTGGCAGTGTCATAAATATAGTTGACCAATCACCTGAGAATTCCTAAGCTATGAAAGGGACATGGTCTGTTTATATTCTGTGAGCGTTAGCTCCTCAGGGTGACACCCTCTGATGTACAGTTTGCACTGACGCTGCTATAGCGAACACAATGTCACAATTCAAATGCTCTTGGCTGAAATTAGTCTGCTCCCGGTAGAAGGGGCAACTCACCAAGCTGACGAAAATAAGGACAAGCTGGATGACGTCAGTGTACGCCACGGAGTACAGGCCGCCCATCAGCGTGTAGGTGATGGCCACGGCGGCAGAAATCCAGATGCTCACAGTGTAGGAGAAATCCAGGATCACACTCATAGTTACGCCTGTTGTGTCCAAAAACTGGGTTAGAAACTCAAAATATTCCCACACTGATTATATAAACTCATGTTTACTATTTGTCCACTGATCTAATTCAATCTTAACAGTATGATCTTTCACTGATTTTCACTAATCTAATTCTCGCACATTAAACTGCTGTATGCAAACATGCGTCGCTAAACTCAAACCAACCTTTCGAGATTATGATCTGTTTAATGCAAACGACAGAAGAAAGTTCAATGTAGTTTGTTTGTGGGGGCGCACACGGCTGTCTTTCTACACTCATATGGTTGCGCTGATCTGCCAACGGAGTTATTTCACGCCATACCTGCCGGAACAGCTGCTATACTGTCATGGTCAAGGCGCAAGCGTCACATGCATCACACCCTCCCACGGAAACATTCTTACCTAATCCTATGAGTGTTCCGGTCACCCACATAATCTCTGATATGAGCGAAGCCACAGACAGGGCTGCTGTTGCCACTTTTCCATATTTGATCTGGAAAGGATCCATCATGGTCACGTATTTATTGTTCCTCATGGGCTCGGCGAAGAACAGGCCACCTCAGTGATGAGATGAGGAGAGAGAGATTTAGACCCAGTGTCATTGCATTTAATCCTTTACTGACATGTGAACATACGTTTTAATAAAGTCAATTCTGATTCTGAACACAGCTTAAATACCCTTTTGTACCCTTTTGTGAAAACCCTATGAAAAGTGATCAATAAATATATCAAATCCATATTTAATGACAAAAGACCTAAAACAACAGACCCAAAGTCTGCATGTAGCATCGTGTTTAAAGTGGAAAGAGACAATCTTTCCTCACTTGAGTTTCATGTGATAAATGTGTTGGGTTATTTTCTCCTATAATACTCAAACCTAAGGCAATTGGCTGTTACACAACTTCTATTTCCACTGAAGTTGTCACTATCACATGTTCGGAGGGAGATTAAGAGTAATGCATTGGAATAAATAATTAATGCAGTTGACTTGGAGTGTGTCGGTATTACTGGACGTGTAAATCCAGCGGAAAATCCTTACATTGACTCTTTTAAAATTGGTGACATTCATTGCCTCTTCTCAGCGTGTGCCGTCTTTGCTTATCCTCTTAACAGGCGGGCGGTCAGCTGTTCCTTATGTACCCATATTCCACCGAACATGCTGAAAGCAGCACGACGGCTTGAGCTACAAAGAACCGAGCAAAGCGTGCGATAGAAGCAAATCGGAGAAATTCTTTCCCCCCTAAATTTGCTGTCGCCACAGCTCTATATTGTTTTGCTTCCCCCCTGAATTATATTTTATGCTGACGCAACTGAGTGCAAGTTGTCCCAGTTGCAAGAAAAAAACCTGAAAGCAACAGATTAACTTCAGCTTACAGTAAGTAACATCTTACGTGCACACAACACACACAACTATTCAGCCACCGAATTTCACAGTTGAGCTATATACTGTAAAACCAAACTAGCATTGTAATCATCCTGTAGCAGCTGCCGAATGGTTGCTCAGAAAATGTAGAACTCGACTCAAGCCAGGTCAAATGAGAACATTTGTCCAGCTACGTACAGACGCCAAAGACTCAAACACACAACCCGCAATCTGCAATAGTTGGCTCTTCTCCCACTCACACATTATGTGCAGCTCCTGTGCTGATTTGATCTTGTCTTTGTGCTGTGAGTCATGTTAGTCATGTTAGTCCCCCCCCCCCCCCATTTTAATACTGGAAAGTAAACCCTCAACGAAACTGCCATAGAGCCCGCTGATGTAAAGGTCTGGTAAACCACAGACCGTTTAAGAGGACATAAGAGAGACAGGAAAATGCAAGGTTTCAGCTTCTCCTGGCTGATTTCTCGATCCAAACCCGAACAGTACTGCGCAACTTCTGACTTCAGTTGATATCACGTGGGCCTCAGTGCTGTCAGGTATTATTGTGAAGGGTGGAGAAGACAAATTTAGCTCTTCCTCTCATCTTATTTTGATTCACGCCATTGATTAATACATCGCCCTCGTCTATTTATTGCTAAAAGCAGACAGTCTTACCAATGACAAAACACATGGTTGCTGTGATTGGCATCACAGCCCAGGTGAGTCCCATGGAAGGGTTGTACACTGCCTCCGCTGTGCCCACAATAAAACCACCTCCAACCCACGTCGCTGAAACACGCAAACACACACAAAAGGCTGCATCAGAAACACGCTCATGCTCCAAATAGCCTCTTCTCCTATATTTACCACTCTCCTACATCTGGAGGTTCCACACCAAGTTGTGAAGTAGTTAGGAAGGCGTAATTAAGCACAATGAGGTAAAACCAGTTGTGTTTAATCCAAAATCTCCACAAACATCACACACATTTCTAGTCAGACACATTTTATGCATATTACCCACTCCACTACATATCAATAAAGCACCTACAGGACATATATCTTTCCTGATTTCTTCTTTTATAAAACGTGAAACTCCATTAATTAATTATGGAGCCCATATAGAGTAGCTGGGCCACAACTCTCAGGTTGTTTTATGATAAATTCATTCTTATTGTAATACGCCATAAAAACGGGAGATGCCAATGCTTTTAATATTTGTACTTATTGTCATAATGAGTCACGTTAGGGGAAAGTGTGACCCGCTCGTCCATCATTTTGAAATCCTGCTAGAGAAAACGCATTTCAGCCGTGATTATAGGAATACACAGATACCATTGACCTGTGTGTACCTATATTATATGTGACATAAACAGTGAGGAAGGACGAGCCTATTGTCCCGTTCCAGTGCTCCAGCTACACTCGCCTGTCATGGTGAAGATGCCGATCACAAGGCTGATGCCCCGGTTGCCCAGAAGCGCCATCTCCGTCTTGTTCCCGTTGCCCTTTTTGGCTTCCTTCTTGGACTTGATGGAGGCCCAGATGCCGATCCCGAGGACCAGCAGGTAGAATAAGATCATAACAGTCACTCCGGGGATGTTGAGAGCCATGATGGAGCGGTGGTTGTCCGGATGAAGAGCGCGGTTAGCAGCCTGGATGGTGCAGCGTGCATGTGCCTGTGCGCGCAGAGAGGGAGCGGAGCTGGATCACAGCGGAGGCGCCTGGAACTGCAACGGATAAACGCACGTCAGCCTACGCATAAAGTGTGACCCGCATGTGAGGTATGGAAGCCCACATTTGCAGAAAAATCATAGGCTATCTGAGAATTTCGCTCAAAATTCTGACCTATCAAAATTCTCTAAAACACAGACAGACAGACAGACAGGCAGACAGACAGACAGACAGACAGACAGGCAGACAGACAGACAGACACACACACACGCGCGCGCACACACACACATTATTTGTTTAAAATCTATACATAATCACAAATGAAGGAAGATTGCTTGTGCAACAATACACCCATCTGACTCATAAATACCACGCTTATTAATAGAACATCCATCTACCTATACAGATACGGCCACAATCAATAAACAATGTAATGTTATCAAACTGTAACGTTTGGTTTCCCCCATTTGCGTACAGTTGTATTATTTTGTATCTAGTCTTACTTCTTGTAGACATGTTAAACTCTTTATTGCTGCTCTGCATGGGTGCGTGGTTCTTTTTATATCTTTAAGTGTCTGGTGTTACACTGCAAAGAGAAATTCACCGTCTTTTCTAAAGTTGGTTTCAGTACTTTTCACAAGATGTTATAAATAATAATAATATCTACGTTATGGCAAATGTTTTCTTTACGTTTATTACCAGAAGGCCCATCTTTAATACATTGAAATCACACATGGTGTCATGACTTGTTCCACTGATTTAATCAGACTGCTGCTTTAATCTCTTCATGCTGCTCAATAACTAATTAGAATTGTGACTGACTGCAATGATTTCTGTCTGACTAAAATGAGACCTGTCCATTAATTTACTGCCCTACTTTGTCAAATCCTCGTATGCAACATTGGTCACTGAAAACTACTTTTGCGGCTTTTTGTACAAATGGGTTCTCAAATTCGTCGTAAAACATTTTCCCCTGACTTCTGTGTGACCTAAGACAGCATGTTCCCTGGATACAGCAGGGAAATGTGTGTCTGAGGCGATCACCATAAAATATTTCGCTATAACAGGGCATGGGATTGGTCAGGGGGATACTCTCGCCACATGTTATGGTCATTTTATTTTTATTTTTTATGTTTTTCCAACAGGAACATCGCAACTACTGTCGCTGACTGGTCTCAGTTAGATGTTCGACAATTCTCTCAGCAGAGGATCAGAACTATTCCTGTCGTTGCTGAACGGATGTGCATGAAAGTGAAAACTACTACTATTGGTTTGGACATTTTTAGATGTTAACATGTCAATAAAGAAATGAAAATGTGGTTACAAACATAGAAAAGAGCAGCACGTTGAGTCCACTCAGCCCTCAGATGTCAATATGCACAGTAGCATTATTTATTATATAATAGGTGCTGACTTTGTTGCACCACTGTCATAAATCATAAGATATACAGGCCTGACAGGTATGCTTATTCTATACCACAGACTATAAAATAAAAATGAAATGTAAACACATAATGTAACATGTAACAAAAGTTACATGTTACAACCAGAATTGATTTTTGAATGGAAAGTCTGTTGGTCAAGTATTGGAGCATTGTTCAACATATTCTGGTAGTTGAATCACAGCAACTGAACTGTTTGAGTTCCATGAAGATATTTTACCTCTCATCCAAGTGGCTTCATCAGTTCTGACTGTTAAGGAGTTCCCAATAGTTAGTATCTGGAATATAAGTATAAGTATTCCAGATATTATCTGGAATACGAGTATCTGGAACTCCCTAACTGTCAGAACTGATGAAGCCTCTTGGATGAGAGGTGAGATGTCTTCATTGAACTCAAAGTCCAGTTGCTGTGATTTACCTACCAGGATGTGAGAACCTTCGCAGACACATTGTTCAAAACATTTTCAAAACTGAATAGAAACACAAACTATCAGCGTTGCTATTGCAGTGTTATAAGCGCCCTTATTGGCTGCCCAAAAACTGCTCGAAACCAACATCCAAGTTACAATTTTACATTTGTATCTTTTTGTATAGCTACAATTTTGTCGTGAGACAGACAAGAAAGAGCCAAAAACCCCTTTAAAAAGTTTTGAAGTGTAAAACCTTTAAACAATTTTATGCTGAGCTGATTAGCGTAAAGTGTCTGTGTTCTATGTCATACATTGTATTCTTGCTATAATTGCCGACTGGGATTGCATTAAATGATGGCAGTATAGAAGGCAGGCCTATTGTGATATAAGATACTTGTAATAATATATTGTTTTCAGTCAATGCTCTTTTGAGGGATCCAAACTGAAGCTTTCTTTGATCTTTTACATTTCAATGTAGGTACGTTGCACTAGTTTCAAGTTATAGTAAACACATGTGATGGTGCAAATTCAAGCCCGTCAGGGCGGATCAAGCACTTCACATGGCACAAATCCTGCCAATATTGTGGTAGAAGCGAAATTCGGCATATCAGCCCAGTCCCCAAAACTGAAATAAATCAAACTGAAATACTGTATAACAATATTACCCCTTTAAATCTTAGTTTTAACCTTCACCCTCATCTGTGGTGTGTACAGTTATATTTATCATTCCTTTGTAGCTATTTTTTTTCTTGTAGAACATTTCAATGGCCTGTGAATGCTGCCTGCTTCTTTTATTGCTGCTCTGAATGCTTGTATTGTTTTATATTTTCATCCATGTTTGTGGTAATAGCTCAAACTTCCCTACTGTGGGACAAATAAAGGAATTTCATGCTGATTTAAATACTTTAACAGAGCAGCTATTTCACAAAAGCTAATCTACATTATGGCAGTCATTTTTTCTTTGAGTTTAACGCAAAAAGGCCTATCAAAATTATATGGAATTTTTTTTGGGGGGGAGGGGGTACCTCAGCATATGTTAACATGCCCAATACTCCTGTCTTGACATGTTATTCAGACCTCCGCTTTGATCTCTTCGTGCTGTTCAATAACTAATTAGAATTGTGACTGACTGCAATGATTTTTGTCTGTCTAAAGACCTGTCCATGATTTTACTGTCCTACTTTGTCAAATCCTGATATACAACTAAACCTGTCACTGAAGTCTATACATATATGCTGATTTTTGCACAATTATTTTCTCAAATTTACCATGAAACATTTTCCCCTTCCTGCTGTGAGGTTCAAGACAGAAGCACAGCACGTTCTCTGGATACCACAGGGAAATTAGTATCTGAGTCAATCATCGGAAAAGATTTCATAATAAACTGTAAAACAAACTGGGACATGGGATCAGTCAGGGGGCTACTCTCGCCACACGTTTGAAATTACAGGAACATCATATCTTTTCACGATGACTCCTGCTGCTCTCAGTAAGATGTCGGACAGAACTCTCAGCATTGTCTCAGAACTATTCCTGTCGATGGGGAACACACCAGATGAGTCCCGGATGTGCATGATGGTGGAAACTATTACCCCCACTAAGGAGGTTATGCGATAACAAGCGTTTATCCAACTGTTGGCAAAATAACTCTGAAAAATAAGAGTGGATTTGAAAGAAATTTATAGGAAATGTTGATCATGGAACAAGGAAGAGCTGGATTTTGGAGGGATATTGACCCTCCATCAGATAAAGGTCAAGGGGCTTTGTTTATAAAGCAACCTATGATAAAAACTGAATCCAGTAATTTCTTTGAAGAATTCAATTTCAGTTCAGTGTAAAAAGCTTGATTCACATATCTTTATCATCTTCAAGTCAGAAAATACAAAGGCTCAAGTAGTAAGATTATTTTAATCCATTATGCAATAAAAATGAAACTAGAATAACATACCACGTAACATGTCACTAAAGTTCACCAGAGTTTTGTGACTTTATTTATAAATTTATTTCTAACTTATGACAGAATAGGGCTCGATGGGGCACGATATCTCGCAATGCATTCTGGTCTGCGGTCACCATTTTAACGGACAAGGGTTTTTAAATGTTCACAGAGATAAACAAACACATGAGAAAATGGACCGAGACAAGGTAGACTTTGTTGCACAGGTTCGCCACCTTGAGAAAGAACAGTAAAATCGGCGGAATTGATTCAGCGCATTACAAGGGATTGTAATGACCCGCCGCCATTGTATGAAGATGAGCTTGTCCCATATCTCGTCAGTGGAGTTATTTATTAAAAACAGTGACGTTATTCAGTGGGGTTTTTTTTTCTTTTGTTGTATTTGACTGCGTCTCTTGTTGCTTAGAGCTCAAACGCGCCATCTTCTGGTGGAGTGTATGAAGTGCCACGGAGGCTGAAGTTCTTTTGGTGTTCTGGACGTCACGAGTTTCTAAGTTCTCGCCCTCTTCCTTTATATCGATGCTGTGGAGACTGCAAGAGGACCTGGAAACCTTTTGCTCAGCATCTCTGCGCCTGTTGATCCTAATGTTCGCTCAGATGTCTCAAACCTTGTGTTATATTTTTAGTCCGTCAGAAAAGAGCCTCTACGATAAAGTGACTTTTAAGAATGATCATTTTCTTCACTTTTGGCATCTTTTGCTTCACATTCAGCAAAATCCACAGGGTTGGAGGAGCTGCTGTTTCTACTGAAATGAAAATGAAAACCAAAACCATATTGTTTTTACAATATTGTTGAACGTTAATGTACCGGTATTTCAACCAGTGTCAGATTAGTCTTATGCCAGGATCGACCAACCTCAGCCTTTCAACGTCATCGATTGACTCTGGCAGCGTCGCATTTCTCGTCTCTGGAAGCAGCAGACATGAAAGCCCACAAAGGATGGCTACAAAGCAGATGATGACCTGAGGAAGAAGAGTCCACAGGTCCTCCAGCAGCAAGACGAGCGGAGCCATGGAGACTCCAAGGCGACTCATGAAATTGTTGTAGCCCAAAGCATTTTGTCTGGTCAGACCAAAAGAGAACATTGTGAACTCCTGTCGGGTCACATTTACTGTCTTTTTTTGCAGTGTGGTCTCAACAGACATTTTCTACTGAATATACTTTAAATATGATTGTGACCCTGCCATTCTGCAGGATGTAGAAATGTAACGGGAGCTAGTGACCTGATGACCGTGGGGTAAAGCTCTGCCGTGTACAGTATGACAGTTGTGAAGGCGGCCTCGGAGAAGCCTTTTCCGATTGTGGTGATAACAGCGCGCAGGTGCCAGAGATCTATAAGAAACGTCAAGGGTGACCGAGGGGGAAGTTCAAAAACAATTTAGATTCGAGAGCTGATTTTCAACCTTTTGAAAGGAAGATGTTTATGGCAATGCAGGTTCCTGTGACCAGCAGCGTTGTGGCTTGACAGGTCCTTCGTCCTATGACCCGGAGTAAGAAGTAGACCATCAGCTTGGCGGGCACTTCAATGGCAGCGTAGATGAACTGGGTGAGGTACACGTTCAAGCCAAATCCAGTGATGTTCATGCTGATGCCATAGTAGGTCAGTGAAACGCCATACCTGCAGAACAACTGCAGATGTTAGAAAAATACTGTGACTTTCAGTATCAATGACTTAAAAATATACCGTAAACATTATGTATCTTTGCATGGACACCTACCACATGATCCCAGTCAGCAGAGTCCTCTTTCTCAATTCCGGGGTCTTGATTAAATCAAGATAACTGTAGTTTTTGTCCTTCTTTTCAAGCACTTTTATGTTGGAGAGTGTCTGTACAGATCACAACAAATATTAGCACTATTAGTCTCCTTTTTCTCCACTACACTGACCATTTTCTAGTCAGTCAGGTGTGGGCACAATCAAATAAGCTGAAATTTCCACTGACACGCTGACCTTCACGTGCAGTGCCTCAACATCTCACTGTTCTTGGACCTGATGAAAGGATCCCCTGTGGCGTTCAAGCGCTCACTTACCTCCAATTCAAATTTAGATGACACCTGTCTCTTGTTGAATTTGGCACACCTCCTTAGGTAAAACTGGGCTCTTTCAACTTTACCGTTGGCTAACAGCCACCGTGCAGACTCAGGAATCCACCTGCGGTTAAATTCAGATCAGATGACAGACTCCACTCAAAAGTCGGTGAAAACAATGGCTTTTTAAATACGGTTGAAGACGTGTGGATGTTTCTGCGGTTTCCAGCAAAGTACAGATTGTCAGTTTAGTTTCTCTTACCACCATGTTAATATTGCAAGTCCAAGTGGGCTTGTAACTGTGAGGATGAGCATCCTCCAGTCATTAACCATGTAGGCAAATGCAGCCAGCAGCATGTTGCCTAAAGACCAGGACAGGCTGCCGATCACACCCATAAACGAGCGATGAGGCGTGTCGGCCCATTCAACACCTGCAGGGCAGTCAGAGCAAAAAAGGTCGGAATTACAACATTTGGAAATAGTTTTTGGAGTGAAATCATTTTCAACTTGCATAACACAATGCAGATGAGGCTGATTCCTGTCAGAGAGAAGCCGGTGAAGAACCGCAGAACCGAAAACATTATGTAGGAATTGGCGAATGCGCTGGCAAAGCCAAACACGGTGGTCAGGATGTACGACACCAGAAGAGTGCTTTTCCTCCCGTACCTGGATGTAAGGAAGGAAATGCACAAATACAAAAACAATCGGAGGGAAATTTGGATGAGAATCTGTAGAATTTACATCATGTGAGCTGTTCCGTTACCATGGAAACCACATACTTATCAGAGAGGTAGCCAAATACAATGGCCCCGAGCATCACTCCAATAAAGAAGGTGGTGGCTGTCATGTTAGCCAGGCTTTTTCTGTCACAGACCAAGTCCCACTGAAGAAAGAGCAGATTTGCAAGAAAATAAGTCTTTTTTGACGTCCCTGATATGCATAACTATGAAATTTATAGAACACAGAAATGGACTAAACTGTCAGCAGTAACTTTATGATGAAAAAAACTTTTCGGGTTGGCTGTGTGAGCTTAATGCTCCCATTTTGTGGAGGCTCAAATAATTTCCTCTCAAGCAGATGTGACCAAACCAACCTCAAACACCAATTTAATAACATATAAAGCCTGACAAGTGTGACCAACATCTTCCAGATCTGAAGATCCTGAGTGTTTAGCTGTTGTAAATATTACTTTCAAGAAAGAAAATTAGGTCCTGTACCTCCATTACCATAGAAGAAGTGAAAGTGGAGTTGTCGTAGATCCATCCACTCGGACAAGGAAGTGTCTGCAGCTTGGTGCTGTTGGAGCTGTTGGCTAAAAATTGAAACTGGGGCGCTGCAAACATCTCGCAGGCAGCTGGACCCCCATTCTCCCCGACTGGTATGCTGACGGTGAACCGCTGCTCCTGCGTCAAATTCCTGAAGTGGCTTCCGCTGTCCAGCGAGCTGAAGTCACAGTGGTGTGGCGGCAGCACTGCGATGAAGTTGTTCAGGAGAAAATGACAGGGCAGAACGATGCGAGGAATGCAGAACAGGACCAAAAGAGTGATTTGGAAAGGCCCCAAACCGTTGACCTCCTCCAGGATATTGTCAAACTTCATTTTCATTGTGCTCGTCGCAACCGAAAACAAGACTCCAGAGTAGATTGCAAAAAAAAAAAAAAACCTAAACAAATCCAATTAAAAATGTGGGTCAAGATGGAAAAAAACCCCAACTGTAAATAAATGATTTAAATATTTTCACAAATAAAAACAGCTGCGTGTCGCCTGCATGTGTGCCTGAACTAGACCGGTGTCTTCTCGACTACACCAGCGTTTGCTGTCAAACAATATGACCCTTCAACCCTGGAAAACCTTTGGACACTGTAAAATTAATCAACAATGGTTTACACATTCAGCTGAAACCTATAATATTTCCAGACAAAGTTAATTTTATGCTGAGATTTAGCAGCATAATCGAAATTTCATACATGAAACCAGCTGGTTTCCTCCTGACTGAGCGGTTGCAACCATAGTAATGAAAGAAAGGATCTGCCACTCTCCAGAATTCGCATCATTTTCAGGTATCTCTATCATCTATCACTGCAGAGTCATGTGAGAATATATATTCTTTACTTTTGTTACATGGCATAACCATCCATTCCTGTCCCTCCATCCTTCTGTTTGATAGTTTTTGTTGCTTTTAAATGGTTCTTGTAATGCAAAAAAGAAAAAAAAAACCTCAATAAACATAGTGAACAAATGAAATGCTCATATATTGATGTCTAATCAGCCTCTGGAGGCAGTTGGTCCTGCTTCCCAACACTAAAGGGAAACATCCTCATGAGATCTTTGTTTGACGTCATGCCCCAGCATCACAAGCGATCAGGACACACCTTTTCCACTTCCATTCAATTTCCAGTCAGAGGTTCACATTCTTGCATGGAATCACTTTCCCCACTCCCTCTCCTCTCCCTGTCATGATCCCAGCCTAGACATCAATTGTTCATTGTCGGCTTTACAACAAAGGCTCAATAGCTACAACCTCAGTCTGGGAGGGTGCTGTATGTGTGCTGAGGGACGCCAGGGGGCAGCAGAGGCCAACAGGTGAGTGAGTGAGCGCCGAAGGGCCCAGCATCGATACAACTGGGCTGAAGCTCATAATCGCCTATGATATTATATATGCTATTATTATATTATATATGATATTATATATGATATTTGGATCAAACTCGAATCTGACCGCAGCAGGAATGGAGAAGTCATCAGCTTGATATTATACAGTTGGATCATTTTGGAACCATTTACCAGGGCATTTACTTACACACACACACACACACACACACACACACACACACACACACACACACACACACACACACACACACACACAAGCTGTTACAGTAAGTGAGAAACATTCTCACGAGAAAGCTGAAAGCTGATGTTTACCCTCCGGAAGCTAAAGAGCCCGCTCTGTCAGCAGTGGCTTTCACTTAAACACACACACACACACACACACACACACACACACAAACACACGCACACACGCACGCATGCACGCAGAGAGAGAGATGTCCCTGCCATCTGTCTGTCTTCCCCACAACACAGGAAGTGCTCCCTGGGGTCAATGCTGGGCTGAACTAGAGAAGAGCAAAACCACAGTGTAAAACTGAAGAGAGCTGCAATGTTCAGTGAAACCACTACTCATGACAGTTTCCTCTGTTTGAAGGTACTAGAGTAAAAAATGATGCACAATTTGGGACTCCCAACCTCATTTTCTAGAAAATGATTGATTTTATTTTATTTTTTCATCTTTGAGACATATTTGTGTCACATGTAGGGTAACTAGATTCCAATTCACCAAATGTGGGACAAAGACCACACATGTATGTGTGGGACATTCAGTCTAAAATAACAAAAAAGGTATAGTTAGCATGAAGCTTTTGTGCTATTTCACAGCTCCTCTCACGTTAACGCTCCTTTCTGCCATCAAATCAAAGAGTGAGCAGTTCTCTGACATCAAGTCAGGTCACAGGTCACTTTCCTCGGGTCTGCCTGTAACCTGGTGGTGTATGGTGCCTAAGACACGTTTTTTGTTGTTTTACTGATCACAGGGGGCATCAAACAGCGATGGGTGATTATTGCATAAGCTCATTGTCTTCATGCTTCCTAGGTCTGAACAATTGCTGAGACGCAATTGTGAGCTGCATCGTGAAGATCTGTATTTCTGGATGAATTCCCCCAGAAAAAGAGAAACCTCAGGACAATGGGATTCTGCAACATATGATGTAAGATGTCTATTGTTGTGCTGAAGTCTGGTTCTGGTTGAGCCCTCATTTGGAATTATGTTGACCGTCTTGTAAAGGTTGGGGATTGTTCTTGTGAATGGCAGTTTGCCCCAGCGGAGTAGATGAGCTCATTGCTTCTGTGAAAATCATGAGATGGATGCTTGTCCACCTGCATGCATGCACGCTAACAAAGTTCACTTATTGAATTTGAACAAATTTGACCAAAAGTAGAAGGGTTTTTTGTGTAATGGACCAGTTTTGGAGTTTTATGAAATCAAAAAGGCCTCCTGCGGGTTAACAGGTCATCCCATTTAACCAAGGTAAAAAGAAAACCTGAAAAGACAGCATAATCTAACAAAGAAGAATTTTTCAATCCCATAATTGAGCTAAAAAGACTCTAATTCAACTTGTGACGGGCCACGCTTAAGTTGGACCACAGGCCTGCCCTCAAAATGGTGCTACAAACACACCTCTCTCCCTCCATTATCCTGGGATTACCTTGAGAATATTCAGGACCGGGAAAATGTCAATTTTTACCTTCACTTCATTGGGATATGTGCTGCTGATAAAACAGATCAATGTCTGACTAATGATTCGAATGTTGATGGCCTAGAACACCTATTTTTAACATCCCCTTATTTCTACTAAAATCCAGATAATGAACTATGTTGGTTCAACATTAAAACTGAATAAACATTAAAACCCGCTGTTTGCGGAAACATACAGGACTAATATTTATCCTGGCAACTGCTGAGGATTTTACTGCAAAATGTCTTTATCATATGTGGCAATCAAAACACAAGTAGTCTGATTCCAACATGGGAAAGTGGATATTTGTTTACAGTGAGATTTGAGCTGCTGCATTTTGGGGTCAGTCCCAGCAGGAGCAGCTCAGTGTGATGGGATTGGATACAAGGACAAACAAACGGTGCCTGGATTATCTTGTTGGACAACTGTGTTGAGACTTGCTAAGGTCCCAGAGGAAAGCCATGTGACCAGTGAAAAAAACCACTGCCTGAGCCCACAGCCTGACAAAGAAGACCGTCTGCTGTCTAGAGTGCTGAATGCCGTCGGTGCCTTGATGTCTGTACGATGACCCAGTTAACTATTTTGCTTGAAATGAAAATATGGTCAGAAATCAAATATCACCCGTTAGCATGCACCCGGGAGAAAATGTGCAGCATCCTTAGCTGGAAATGGATGAATCACTTGGGTGCTGCCACAGAGGCTAACAGACGGCGAGATTTTTGATGTTTTGGTGGAAGGTGAATTGTTCTGCTGCAGACGAGGAATAAGGGCTAGCCTTGGAAACTTTAAACAAGAGGAAGAAGCTCGCCAGAGACGCCGGTTTTGACGACCATATTTTCCTGACTCCATCTGTATCCAAAGGAAACAGAAGGCTTGGCATCAGCTGGAATAAAGGGATGGAAGACGTCAGCGCATGTTTTAGTGTTGGCTGTCCAAAACACCTTTGTTTTATGATCACAAATTTGGCTTTAATGTCTTTTTGCAGAGCAAGAAAGAGGTCAACAGTTCAATTAATGCCTGACTTTTTTTATTGGTCAAAAGGCTGATTTTAGTGGGATTTTATTACTATAATAACACCTTGAACTGAGTTACGGGGATGAATGAGGCATTATTCCTAAAGGAATAGTGAATGTCACAATTTGTAAAGTGAAAATTCAAATGCAAACCAGTTCAGTACTTTAAGTCTGTCCCAAGGTTCTGGAAGCACAGACACAAACTACTTTACTTTTAAATTCTGCCCACCTTTTAAATCCAGCGGTACATTTCTTGTTCTGCCGCATCAGTTAAGTACAAAACAAAGGTTCTTTGTTTGAGAGGTGTTGTTGAACTGTTGCCTGTACTTTTGCAATGCCTTTCGAAAATTGTCCAGAGTTCACCAGCTATGAAAGGCTTTCATATTTCTGGTTATTTTGGTCGAAGCTCGGCACACGCAAACCTTCAGATTTCTGGATAAACAGAAAGACACTGCATCTTTTGTTTTTTCTGTGTCCGTTCAAGTAAAAGAAGGGACGTATATCAGGAACGGAGCACGTGGAGCTCAATGCAAAGGCAGAGTGGGAGGTTTGGAACATGTTCTTCATGCAACTCGAATCCCAAATGATGGCTGAATGCCAGAGTGTGACAATTCATCGCACAGTACATTAAATAAACATGAACCGATGAAGCTCCATAAAAAAAAATAAAGATTTGACACTGATGAGGGAGGGTAAGATCAGTATGCTTTAATAATATCAGTGCAGAAAGACAAACTTAGAGGGTTCAATTCCTCATTAAGTAATAATAATGACAATATATGATAATAAGATCCATATTAAGGCACATGAAAAAAATGCAGCTAATATAACTGTACTGTTTGACACGGAAAAACAAAACAGACACAGCGGAACATGAACATAAAGGAAAAATGCTGTTAGAGGAGACAGAAGATAAAAGGTCGACTATTTCAATGAAGTCATGCAACAAGTGAGCCGATAAATTCTGAACAATTCACCCATCAAGTGACACAGCATCTGAAAGTGTTATAACACAAATGCACAAAATTTTAATAAAATCAGGATTCAGGAGCTTGAAAACTGAGGCGGGATTATCTATTTATGTGTAATCGACTTCCATCTAGCCAACGTTTTCAACATACATGAACAGTTTTATTGAAATCGCAACTTTCCTGGGAATTTTTCAAAACTATGTTCAAAAATGTCTTTGGCTGGCAATAATGATCGATAATTACTTTGCCATGGGAATATTAAAAACTCTGTTTTTTCATATTAAGGTGCTTTAAAGAAAAGCTACATATGGCTACTGCTATTGGCATTCCCCAGAAATTCAATACGCAAACTCAATCTGGTCACTGACACCCTAAAAATTTGTTTTGGGCTCTAAAAACAGACCAATGTAGGAGTGAAGAGACTGGATGAGTTGAGAGAGATGCATCAGTGGGCAGGCTGTGCAACACTTCACTCAACCTGACATCACAACCTTTCACACTCACTTCAGTCTTTTTTTAGATCAGGTTTTTATTAAGACCCAGTCCTCGGTGGCTGCAATCCAGCCGGGTCTTCTGTCCTACCAGGCAGAAAACGCTTCAGCAGTTGAAAAGTGGGATCGCTGGCAAAAGATTTGTGTGTAGTGAGACAGAAATCCTGACAGGGACACCATTGAGGACCGGGTCTCGACGCCCCTGGATTAGATCAAAAACATTGAGAAATTCAATAACTGGCCATTGGTCTTCACAGTATTGGGCTAACACAGGTGTAGGCAACCCAGTCCTACAAGTGCCACTGCCAGGCCGGGTTTTCTGTCCTACCAGGTAGACAACTGCTGTCACCACGGAAACTGGGATCCCAGGTGAAAATGCATATTTATCCGGTAAGAGAGAAAACCGCTACTGTGGCACTCGTAGTTTTTTGGGTTGCAGAGAACATTGAACTCCCTCAAATCAAGCAGTTTGCAAAAGCGAGCTTCTAACTTTTTCCCGTTAATAAACCCACTGGTCAACAGACGGACCGTCCGGTCATCTGATGAGCTGGGTATCCATTTCCTTTCAAACCCTCACAATCATTTCACCTGTCGGCACCAGGGGAGCTAAAGCACAAGGAAATTAAAAGCCTGCACACAGAAACAACAGAGAGGAGGCTATAAAGGAGCTGTGGCCGATGACAGGGGGGCTAACTCTAGCCACCCCTGTGACCCTGTGTCCCCATTTAAACAAAAAAAGGTTCTTGTAAGGCAAAAATAGATGTTAATAAATCCTTAACTGTCATAACAGGGATTTTACATAGTGATAGCCCCCCAAAATCCATAGGTGGGAAATGAACTGTGCACTTGAAGGGCAAACTCAGAATTTAAGATAGCCATACAGTTACAATAAGGCACATTATATGGATTAAACGTAATTAAAAGGTTTTCAGCAAAAAAAAAGACCCTCGATATACAGTATTAGTGGATCCAACAGATAGTTAAATTTCTAAAAATGACATATACATGATCAAGCACCACTGTCTTTATATATGCAACTGGAAAAAGGACTTGTGTTGAATTTACCTTCTGAACAATTTTTTTCTTAAAAATGCTACATATCTGGAAAATGAAACCGATACTCATCTTTTATCTGCATTCGTTTTTTTCTATAATCATCCTCCTAAAGCAGAAAAAAACAGTACTGCCCATTCAACACATAATTTAAGGATCAAATATGATATAGGATAACATTATTAAAAGAATAAAACTCTGGGAAAACGAATAATGCCACACACAGCAGACAGAAACAGCGAAAGAGGAAAGAGCACTGCGAGTCATCTGATCTATCTGCCTCTAAAGATAAGGACAAAGTACCAAGACACAACACTAAAAACAATATCTCAAACACAAGTTTTGTCTTTTTAAATATGTAACATATATGTGTACATAGCTCTATAACTGATACTTAAAAGTGGTCACCACATAGAGACAAATATACGACAGGCAAGAAGAGGAAAATACCCAGGACTCATTCTGGGAGACAGATTTCTAGTGGGAAAAGTTAAGATCCCGACACATGGAGAAACAGTTTTCTGATATTTGCAGCCACCGTCTTGCTGATTATAAGAAAAATTAAACTGGCCTTGTCCTCATCCTGAATAAATAAAGTCCAATTTCTGTCAAGGTCACAGGCGGTTGGACTGCACGGACACCAAAACTGATGCTACTGCGCTCGTGCTAAAAGAAAAACATAAGAAAAGACAAAATTTGACTGAAAAGACGGTGAAAGGGGATTTTTGTTCCTGCTTTCAAGGTGGATCATCGCAGTAACACGTGTGTAACCTGCCAGTACTATGAGGGTCGTTCACTGAAACGGTAACACAGAAAATAACAATCAGCAGGAGCTAATGGTGACAAATGAATTAAGGAAAAGAAATCCCAACTAAAGGGAAGCCTTGCTGTTAGCCAAATCTCGAATGGAATTGTGTTCCGGATGTGGTGCACATCCAGCCCAAATCTTTTGCCATATGCCCTCAGCCTGGTGGAACAACAGTAATGTTCCTTTAGCAACCCAACACATGAACGCTCAGCTGTTATTTATTCTGAGCCTATTGTGCAGCTACATTATTATAATATTAAAAGTCTTGCAGGCCCATTAGATCACCTAACAAATACGTCAACACATTTTCTACTCCCATTCAAGTTATTTATATTAATTTTGGCAAAACTTATTTATCACAATTGCGTTTTTTTCATTCGAACAATGCTTGCTTTCTACTAAAATAGACATAAAACTGAATAAATTGTGGCTAACAGCTATGATAAAAAGACTTTTTTCCTAATTTATAGTACATAGGCATTTATGTTCCTCCTAAAACATTCATACGAGTCTCAACTATCATGTCTGCTTACAGTAAATGTAAAGTAGATAAAAAGAAATGTTATCCTGCATTTGATTAGTCGGTAAAATTAGTCAGATCCTGTCTCGGCTACATTCGCTTGTGATTAAAGTTAGCTTCAGGCTTTCAGATCTATGAATTATTATTTGCGAGAAATGAAATTGAAAAATGCACATGGATAAGAAATATGACAAAAATAGGAAAGAAATATCTTGTTGTAAAACACAAGCAGAAATATACGCATATTATTGTGTATTTCACACGAAAATTAAAAAAATCTCTCATGGGGTAAAAAAAGAGAAAAACCTGGAGAAAAATAACAGAAAATTATGTTAAAGGTGACACAAAAAGATGATTCTGTTATCAAAAAACTGCAGTAAAAGATGTTACTCAAGGTATTAGTGGGTAAAACTAAATCTATAAATGGTGAAAATTGAACAGACTAGGACTGATATAGATTTTTTTTTTTAGAATAATTGGTGTCCCATCAATTAAAACAAATACATTCTTAAATCGTGCTGCATAATGATGAAGGGGGTCAAAATTCTTGAATATTTTATAGATTTTGCCATTATTCAACTGGTTAAAAAGTCAAAAGGACTAAAACAAATGTGTTCAAACACGAAGGTGCAAACAAGGTGCTCAAATAAAATCTTTTTGGCGATCGGGGAAGTGTTGATTGAGATATTTGCATACCAAATTTTAACACGATCAGATTCTAAAAGAGGAAGGCGTCTAGATAAAACGCTTTGATTGGAGCTTAAAACAAGAGCAAACAACAACAAAAACGGCTGAATATTGGTCAAATCCCACCGTCTCTCCATGCAACATCTCACCTAATCTACTGTGGATCACGTGAGGGTGGAGCTGACTAAGCTACAGAGTTTATATCGGTCTGTAGTTTCATTTCCATACTGCATATGTAGTCTGGCCACCTTGGTAGGAAACATCTGGTTGAACACCAGATCAACCTGCATTTCCAAAAACAGGTCTGACCTCTGAGCTTGCAGCAAACCAGATGATCAGTATTGAATCCCAGTGTCAAAGACTTTTTGACGTAGTTTGTAATACCTGTCCCACGATGACCTTTTTATTTAACCAAGTGGTCTATGTTATCTAAGTGCATCGTGACGTTTGTGCACTGACAGCCACCCGTCGTGTTGACTGAGAACTAGGAGAGGGTGTAAAGTGGCTTAACCCTGGTATCAAAACTCATTTAGGCACAGAGTTATGTCTGAACTGAGTGCGAAGCTAAGGCAGATAAGCTGGACTCCTGAAAGGCCCAGAGCTACAAAGATGAGAAGCTCAGGTCCCCGGAGAGCGAGGAAGTCCGAGTTCATTCTGGGATCTGGATGTAGGAGTTTAGGTGGCCTGGTCTAGGGCTCTCAGCAGGTCACAGCCCTGGAGGAGGTGCAGGTTGCCCTGCAGTGGCACATTGACCTCACAATCGTAACGGGTCAACTCCGGCAGACAGGTGGACTCAAAAGAAGGGCCAAGCAAACGGCTGGCTATACCTGGAAAATGACAGAGAAGGAGCGGATGATCGGGAGGGTTCACGGGCGCACAAGGGAAAGTGCGTTTACAGCTGCCATGTTGCTTTAAGGAAGACATCATTCCGATTTCAGCTTCCAGCCTGGTTTTCGCTGGGCCACCGAAGGTCAACTCACCCTCGCTCTTGTTAGATGGCAGCAGGTTATACTGAGCGTAGTCGCATCTCTTTTTTGGAAAGGACTCCTCGTTTGCAGCATTGATCATATTTCCAGCATACTGACACTTCCTGTGCTGCTGCAGACAGCCGAGATACGACAACATGCCGCCCGGGATCATCCTCTGCATCTCTGATTCCAACACAGCGAAAGTACAGTTTAGAAGACGGACGTGAGGGCAGTGATGCTATAAAAGTTTACATTATGACCCATTGAGACTTTTGACGTGCGTATTGGGGCAAAATCGAAGTTTTCAATTAGTTTAGGATGAGCTATTGCAAGCGCGGATCTCTCCACATACAACTGGGAAAAACAATATGGGGGCCCAATAAAAGCCCTTGAATGGACCCACAGCAAATGGTTCTGACCTGCCAGGGATCCCCTGCTGATGTGACCATCTATAGCGCCACAGTCGTCATCCCTCATTTTCTTCCACATCATTTCTGAAAACCTGTTTTCACCCTGAAACACAATGAAGTGCTACGTCAGCGAACGAAAAAAAAAAAATCACACATCAAAAGAGTTTTAACGAAAACCCACCACAGACATCTGAGCGAAGGAGCGTTTGATTCTGTTGGCTGGACTCATCTCTCTGTAGAACACACACACACACAATATTGGACACATTTGGCCATAAAACACTGGTCACACCTGTGATTATAAATACATTTAAACTACCAGCAGATTTAACTAGGCAATTCCATTATGCTCATAGTGCACGTGGTGCATGCATGATCAAATATCAAAGACTGCAATTTGTTGAAACTTTATGCCATGAATGTCACCTCTGTTTTTGCATGAAATGGGGTATGCTCTGTTGGCAGGACAGGCGCTCCTCTCCTGACAATCTGTCCAGTGGGAAGGACTTTGCGGGCTGCTGTGGTTGTTGGTAAGTTAAAAGAGGGTCCGGAGGCCACTGTAGATTTTGACGGCCACCCATAGAGGACAGAGGGGTTCTTGCAGGGGCACGGTAAGGGGGATTCTGCACATGTGCCATCATACACGACCCGTCAACGGAGCCCACAGCCGCTGGTGTGGAGCCCATCTTCTCCTTTGCGGCACTGGGTGCAGATGTAGGCCGCCGCTGGTAGTGACCTTGAGGCTGGGCAGGGGAGGACAAGGGCTGGAAGAGGCTGGCGATGTTGCTAAAGCTCTGGTGTGTGTGAGCAAGGTTGCTGTTGCTGCCCATGGATCCCTCCAGGGGCTCGATGGGATTCAGTTCGAAGTCCTCGCCATCCATAGGAATGTAAGGAGCCAACGTCTCGAGGTCAAGGTCACTTAAGTCCATCTGGGAAAAGAAGAGTACATTATATATGTAGAAATCAGAGAGCCAAGTGTGTAACCAGAGTGAGGGAAATACAAACCTTGGTGTTAGCAGGACCGTTATCCCCCTCTGTGTCCAGAATTAAGAGCTTCTCAGTCAGTTCCACCTTCAGGTCACTGTCCATGGAGCTGTAGTAATCACCTGGACTGCTGGGCTGCAGGGCAGAAGAAGAGGTTAGAGCCAACGAGGAAGCAAACAATACAGACACGGGGGAAAGAAAGGGAGCAAGGAGAAAAGAGAACAAAACACAACAGCATAAAACGGGGATGGGTTCTAACAAAGACAGGATCCTTCCAAACATCCAGCCCTGTTATTCCTACACACAGGGCCCAGTTTGAGACCTTCCAACCCTCGTGTATCAGCAAACACAGACAGAACAGAGCAACAACTGCCACCAGTCGCTCACTCATTCAAGACACCTTTCAGTTTATGATGATTGACTGCCCGTTCTCACCGTGGAGCAGCTGCTGAGACTCGGCGTGGCACTGCCAGTCCGTGGATGCTGCTGCATGGTAAAGGCAGCTGCCATATTGCTCATGTCCTTTGGAAGTGGAAGCGGGCCCTTGGCTGGTGCTGCAGGGGCAGGCTTGAGGCTCTCATTAGACCAGGATGGAACGTCTGGGAGGGCCATGCCTGCAGCAGACACCTGACCGTATCCTGGTGCCTGCCGGGTCTCCTCAAATTGAGGACGAGCTAAAAATAAATACCGGCTGTTATTTTCCCCAAGTTCTTTTAATTACACGCAACCGCATATGTGCATCATTGCAGGAACATAAACAGCAGTGTGATTAACTAAAGCAAACATGATTTATGAAGTATAAAATATTTGCTTCCAAATCAAATAGAATCTACGGCTGGTTTGATCAGGTGCAATATTGTACAAGCAGGTAAACAATTATTACTGCTAACGGCCTAGCAAATACACTCTGAGCGTGATGGAGGTTGACACACACCAAAGTCGAGGGTAATAATTGTGTCTCCAGGCGTCGGAGCCAGCTGGGTGAGATCCTCCGGCTCCTCTTTGAGTTTGGTAAACAGGGCGTCTCCTGGCTCGGCGACCACGCCCACACCTCCCTCAGTTAAGAAACCGCTCATGTGGCGCGGTTTGAAAAGCGCCTCGATCTGCTCCAAGGAGAAAATGGTAGACTTCTCCTCAATGTCGCTGCAAGATTGGTGAAAGGGAGCAACAATGGAGCGTTGTGAATAGAATAGAGAACCGGTGTAAAAATGACTGTTGTAATCGCACTGCATGTCCGGCTGTTATCCACCATAACACAGCATTTAACCTGTTTCACCTGTGAGCGCCCATGCGCGTGCTCTGTGTTGACTAAACTGTTTTTGCCTCTAACTTGCCAGAGGTGTTGAGTGGGGTGGCGATGGTTACCTGAGGACGTAGTTTATGCACACGATGCACTGGGGCTGGGAGTTCCGGCTGTTGTAAATGACCGTTCCCTGAGTTTCAACCCAGATGAAACCTCCGTTTTTAGCCAGCATACGATACTGAGCCGTCACGGCCTGACCCTTGGTGCACACTACAGAGAGAGAGAGAGACAGAGGGACAGAGACAGACAAAGACAGAGACATTGGTCAAAGGAGAGAAGGAGCACAAGTGCATGTAGGATGGTATGGATTATAAAACCTAATCCATATGTTTAGACTGTCTCTGATGTCGCTGGAACACCCTTAGAGTCAATGTCATGAATTCTTGCAAAGCTGTCAGCAACTTTCAAGCAAATTAAAATGACTTATTTGACTAGAACTGAAAAACGGCAGTGCTCCCAAATCAGGTGTCAAGTGTTTTCATGTTAAACCCCAGCATATTAGCAAGATATAGCATATAGCCATAGAAATGACTTGTTTCCACAGACAGACGCACTAATGTGACAACTAAATCCAACTGCTTTATCTTTAAACAAATGACTTTATAATTCACGACCGTTTTGGATGTTTTGACATTGATTATTATTGTGCAAAGCTGCAAAATGAGAAAATGGCGCATTTGACTCCGAGTTGAGATGTGCTGGCCAGAATCCAAAGTTCAGTATTGGCGTGGGAAACGGGCTGAACCGTGGTCGGCGTACAGAAGGCCAATCACTGTGTGTGAGCGTAGGCTGTGTGTGTGTGTGTGTGTGTGTTTGTGTGTGTGTGTGTGTGAGAGACAAAGAGATTAAATAGCACACAAGCACTTAAATATGTTCTGTATTTAAACCTATATATGATTTGAACCATCAAGAGACAAATAATCTGATGATAAAAATATAAAGTTTTAGTTAACTCAGCAAATTGACGTATTTATCAGAGTTGAAGATTTAATCTGAAATTACACAAATATATCTTTATAATTACCACACACACGCACGCACGCACACACACACACGCACGCACGCACACACACACACGCACACACACACACACACACACACACACACACACACACACACACACACACACACACAGCCATAATTATGTTGCAGGGATGGTTTGAAATCTTCCCCTGTACTGCCAGAGTTGTTCACAGCGCCTAATGATCTGGAGAAAAGCCACGACTCTTTAAGGCTATGTTCGTGCACGCACAATCATCCACGCACGCACACCCATGCATTATAATAGGCCACCTGGTCCGCTGGGTAGGAGGCAGCAGCGAAGCAAACCTGAACACACCATCAGGGGCAGCACTTTATTTAATAAAAACAAGGCATCTTCATAGCGCCTGCTTCACACCCACCCAGACATCTGTAAGCGAGTGCATGTACGTGCACACACAACGCTTACAAAGTCCTGGACTTTAGGACACCATCAGGTCAAGTAA
This sequence comes from Takifugu rubripes, assembly GCF_901000725.2. Classification (NCBI taxonomy): domain Eukaryota; kingdom Metazoa; phylum Chordata; class Actinopteri; order Tetraodontiformes; family Tetraodontidae; genus Takifugu; species Takifugu rubripes. Next base: position 8,196,636 of record NC_042288.1, read on the forward strand.
GACAGTGGAACCAGTCAAGGATAAATGAAAAATCAAAGATGTTTTAATATCTATGAAGAGGGGTAAAATCATTTTGCTCTCACAGTTCTGGTGGCTCTTGGTGACTTTATCTGAGTCCAGCGCGTGGTAGAAATCATAGACCGACCTTCCCAGCAGATCCTCAGGAGTGTAACCCATCAACTCTGTTACCCTGCGACGAACAAAACATAAAGCAAAAGTTTAATTCCATTACAGTCCATCGTGTCTCTTCCACTTCTGAACGGCTCCACTTCAAAAGGCTTCACACATGATTTGGGAACTAAATGGAATTTTCACATTCTCACTGTATTTTCACAGAAAAGCTAATCTCCCTCCAACACTCACATGACATGAAAAAAATCGCCTTTTCCTGTAATATTCTTCGTGTTTCCCAACAAATCTCACCTTTTAAAGCAAAGGATTAGACTACTTCGCGACATGGGAGGCTCCTTCAAAAATGAAAAACACATTGGTATTTTCTGATCGCAGCAGATAAATTAGTACCAGAATAAGTAAAGGTATCGCTCATAATTCACTACAAATGTAGCAAAAACACGCTTTTTAAAATTTACCCCGATTTTATAATCAATTACACAGATTACAGATAAACACAGCATCAGAATAGCTTTTCAAGGCTGCCAGCAAAAGCAGGTGTGTGTTGAATATTTGGATTTTCATGTTTCCAGACAAATGGCCCTTGATTTGTGTAGGACGACAAAGACGAACAATCAAGATGTCTGATGAAGAAGATTAACTGCTGGAACTGATTAGAGAAAGAGGAGATGGAGAAAGAAAGAGAAAGAAAAGAGATTTGTCAGCGAAAGGTCCTGCACATCATCAAGGAGGGGAAAAAAAGCAAAAACAAGGAAGATAAATGAACGAAAGGAGAAGAAAGGGAAACATATCAGAGCTGCATTTTTGTTTTGGAGCGTTCAAAAAACATCATCAGACAAGTAACTGTAACTATAACTGACTGTTCAAAAAGCTTTGTCATTAATGCGACCAAGACACCTTTTCTACGCTCCCTCTCTGTCCCCGTCCTTCCTTTTCCTCCTCGAGCCCTCACACGGCCAGACATGAGCTAAAGAAACATTTTGTTCCTTCCCTAATGAGCGCAAGTCCCCACAGAGCCAAAAACAATAACCTCATTTGTGTAATTGGAGAGAAGATTTGGCCAACTTTTACAATGCACCAAAAACAAGGAAAATGAAAGAAAATGAGTCCTTGTGCGCACACAATGTTCTACACAAAACATTTGCATGCACAATCCAAAGCAACAGTAACTTTTTCCCCGCTCCAAAACAAACCTTTGTCCTGCTTGAGCAACTTGATAAGATAAGAATCCCGAGTGTGTGCGCTTGTGTAACTTCATCAATGCGTGTTTGTCTTTTAATTTCAATACCACAAGGAAGAAGAAGTCCAGCAATCTGCTCAGATTCAATATTTTACAACCAAAGCACTCTCCATAAAATAGGATGTGACTTTTGTCAAGGGCCTTCCTGGTTTCTGGCTGTGAATAAAAACTACGATCCAGCTAAAAAAAACAAAACAGCGACAAACAGTGAGAGAAAGGTCCCAGATGTTCCAGGTGGAGCATTTTCCACCTTTTATCAGACCTGGAGACCAGTCCACTCACCAGGAGCCCTCGCAGAGCCGTCCTGGATGATTGAGAACCCACCAACATGCTGCTCCTGCTTCACTTCTCTGTTGTGAAGCGTCATTAGCTGTTGGCAGCTTAACTGGCTACACTCCCTACCCCGATTGCTTTAACGCTGGTTGGACTCCTGGAATGCTGCAGGCCTGTCCACATCAGTGTCTGTACGTCCCTCAGACTGCAACCACGGTCAAAACATGATTCTGCACATGGATAAACCAGCCGTGTGCGCCCCACTTGGTGTACCTCTCATCGCAGTAGGTGAACTTCATGTCCATGCTGTGCCTGCTAAGGAAGGTCCTGGTGTCCATCGGCGTGTCGATGTTGGACGGGTGAGGGATGGGCTCACACATCAGGACAGCGCAGGTGAGAGGAGGCTCCCTGAAGCTGCACAGTCCTCGCGGTGGGCAGCTGTTGTACATTTTCAGCTGTCCGGTGCAGTGCAGCACCTGCCGATAGGGGACATGGAGAGGCCAAATGTCACCAAGAGTGCATCAAAGACCCAGATTATGAACTCGCTGGAAAGGGATATTTTCTGAAAAATCCCTCATAACACTGTTGTAAAGAAGCAAACCCATATTAGAGACCTATCCTGATGTTAGAAAATCCCAAAATTCAGAATCCAGCAACTCTGACCTTCCAGCCGGCTGACTTGAGGTTGACTGTGCGCCCCCTGGTGGTCACCGTGCACTTCATCCTCATGAAGAAGTCTCTTTCGCTGCTCAGCTCCTTGCCTTTCTTGTCATAGGCATTACCTAGAGTACATTTGGTGGGATACTGTGAGATGAAGGTGATTTTTCTTTATTTTTGATGATGGTGGGGGCCTTGAGTGCCTGAGTGCTGACCAGTTGTCTTCAGGCTGAGATTTTCTCTGATCTCCTCGTGGTCACATGGATGGGTGAAGTCAAAGATGCTGTGGCCAGTGAGGTCCACCTGGAAGAACACAATAAGAATGAAAATTCTAGAAAACAATCAAATCCAGGAAAAAAAATAATTAAAAAAATATATATATATATTTATATATATATATAATGTCTTTCAGAAATGTATGTTCTGGATCAGTATTGACCTCCCTGTTCCAGCAGCAGCAGAAGCAGCAGTATTTAATGTTTTTTTAGATAAATTCCTGCAGGTGATTCAAACTTTGACTCCAAGCACAGAAAAAGTGCCACCTTTTTTGGGCTGTTCATTAAACAAAATAATTCAAATAAATTAAATTGATGTGGAAAAAAAATACTCCTTTTTCTAACCCTTCGAACTCAGACTGAACAGAATTAAACGGATGGCTCATTCACTTAAATTAATCAATTCATACGACGATGACTCGTGTGCTGTTGCTGTTGTTTTTAACACGCTGTGCGCAGACATAATTCATGATTTGGGTTGGAAAAACAGCATCTGGCATTTGGAGTTCGCCGCTGTAGAAAACAAAGGCCTCCTCGGACGTGCCTGTTTTAATGTGCCTTCCCCTCTTTGTGTACCTGCGTGAGCCCCATGAACTTGTTGATGTTCTCGGACAGATATATCATATCACCGTCTGATGTTACCACGGCGACAAAGCCCTCCAGAGACTTCAGGTACAGACTGTCCATTTCCTTGTCCTCGTCGCAATTGCTGCCGCTGCTACAGCCTGGGGAGAAATAACGAGATGAGTTACACAAATTGTCTCGGTTTGTGCTCGTTATTAAGTGGTATCATTGTGGATGCACGTAATGTTTGTGATAGTGTTTCTCCGCGTGTTTTCCTCCTTGGCTCGGGGCCAAAACAAACCAGTAAATCTCCTTCCTGAAGCTCCTCAACCCCACTTTTGTCAACATCCACCCAAAATGAGTTTTATACAAGAAGCCCTCTTTAAGGACATTACACACGACAGGTTTCTCTTTAGATGCAAATGGTTTTCAATATTCAGATTCCAGTGCTAATCACTGCTAGCGGGCTAGCTTTACTGACCCCACATGTGCAAGTGTGAACAAAGCCCAGTAGCCAGTGTGGGTGGAGACCTTTGCAGTTCCTCCAGTGTGCTTCCCTAAGATAAGAACGGCTGGTTCTCAAACCTCCCAGATGGGTTTTGCAGCTTCAGTTTGGAGCCGGGCCCAGAAAGCCCTAACCCCAGGGGGCGCCAAGGGTTTTCTCATGGACCCCGTGGAGTTCAGACTCTTGAGGTTCAGTCCACAGACGTGCGGCACCTTTAGCCTAAATACTGATCCATGATTATGAGCTACTTGGACTAAGTTGCACTTTTCATCTCCGTCTGTTGTTCTGTGGTTGTGTAACCCAGAGTTCCGAACGGGATGGTGTTTTCCTTCAACAGTGCAACAGTTGTGACATTTGTGGTCTAATAGAATGAAAGGACACAAGGCTCTGCTCATTCAAGACTCGGAGCGTGCGACTGATTTTGTCGGTTTTTTTGCTTCATGTTTTATGGTACCATCCATGTAGGTCACCACATAATATAAAGTACTGGTCCACGTTCAAAAATGGCAACTTTTCCAGAACCAAGGATATCCAAGACAGCCAACGTTTAAATTCCTGCCAGATGATGGGGAAGAAAAAAAACAAAACAATCCCCCCCCTTCCAATAAACCCATAATTTAGTTTTAGTTACTAAAATTAACACAGGATGACATACCTGGAATAATAAATTCATGTTCTTTGGACCCAGTTAAACCAAAAGTGGTTGCTGGACTTGTGTGTTCCTGATCTTATGTAACATAAAAAGGTCTTTCCTACAGCTAACATTCCTGTTGCTGCATGCTTATACAGCCTGTTTGTGTCCGTGTGCATTCAACCATTTTTGGCGCCATGGCAGACGGCTGTTATGGCTGGCGCGGGTGATGCCAGCAGCAGTGGAACGATGGGCAGAGTTCTTCGCTTCCTCTCAAATCTCTGCTCCCATCGCCGAGCAATCAGCCTGGTTCTGATAACCTATCGGCCGCCGCATCTTGCGGAGCTCCCATTCCTCTCCTCCCATCAACAGCTGTCTGTCTGACCGCCCCCCCCCAGCCATCTGCTCAGTAAAAACAGAAAGTCATCCACTGCGACTCTGCTCTCTTTTTTATGTACAGATTTGATTCTTCTGTCATTGTTGCTGTCACATTTTAAATCTTTGCTAAAAGATCTTCATAAGGAAGTGTAAGTGACTGAGTACACAGAGACAGGAAGCGGCCGTCACCATTGTTTCGGGACACATTATGTAGCCCGGTTTCCCTGACGAACAATGCAGAGTGATTAAGGAAGGCCAATAAATTGAAATACTGTCAGTCACGATGTTAATCAGGTATAAATCAAAATTATTCCAAGAACAGGTGTGAAGATATTCTAAACGTAACCGAAAATATGGTCTGTTTGTCAAAGCTAAAGCTCTGTCGTTACACATTAATCTTTCAAATATCCATACGTGCTTCTGTATCTTACCGTGCGTGCAATAAAGCTATTAATGAGAGTGTTGAGATGTCTCATGACAGTATCTTGCTTCCAATGCCTGTAAACCTTTTACAAGCTTTCTTAAAAGTCTTTTGTGTTTTTACAAGTTGCTGGGGTGACCGAGGCCGCTTCTCTTCTCTGATCTCACTTCAAGATGTTACAAAAAATCAGAACAATAGGGTCTGTTTCTTTTAGAGGCTTCCTGCCTTCTAAATTTAAATGTGACAAGAGGAAGGGGTGCAACGAAATAACTTTCTACCCAACAATTACGACCCCCATCTGTTTAAATAAAAAACAAAAAATGTTGAACCCACTGAAAGACCCCCTGTTGCTTTGTGTAACATTTACCCCCAGACTCTTCAGATCTATACCGACACAATCAGGTGTATAGATTGGAATTGTGTTGCAACGATTAGGATGATTTCAGGTTACCCATGATGCCTTCCGCACCAACCGGTTAATCAACCTTCAACTTAACAACCAGAGAGACGAGTCGGTCGTCCGAAATGGATTTATGGGAAATCTGGACTCATCACAGCACCAGACGCTGTACGTACTTGTGTCGAGCAGCTTGCGTGTGCGCAGGAAGCTGATCGCCAGCCTCATGATGGAGGCCTTGTCCAGGTGAGCGCTGACACTGTGGGGTAAAGGCAGCTGGTGAGCCAGGTCGTAGAACACCTCCGTCTCTTTGCTGCGCCGGCAGCGAGCTGCGTCGCGAGATTTCTCCTTGCGCCGCTCTGAGCTGGTCCTGCAAAGAGAAAGACGAGGACGGTCACAGAAGCGAAGCACAGAAATACGACACTACTGCGACTTTACATTTGTCCCACATCACATAAGTGATAAATCATAAATCTGCAACCTTTATGTTGCTAAAGATCATATTTGATTACAGCGCCCACTACTGGTCACGGGACGCAACTGGTTAGATATCGTTAGCCCTTAATTTTGTCCTCTTGGTCATTAAATATGGGAAAATTGCCCTCTGCCAGCCCAGGCTTCATTCAAATGTCAGCATATCCAACAGAAACCAGAGCTTGTGTTGGACCTACTGCCGCTTTGGCTGCAGAAACAGAAAGAAAGAAAAGCCCATTAATTAGACCCTAGACCCAAAGGTCGACCTACTTATAATAACCTATATGACAAGCAAGGGTGAAAAAATATCACTGCTGACAGATCAGGAAAGCAATGCATGCTAACCTATATCCTATAAATATTTTGGTTTTTACGAGACCCAGTAAAAAGGCTCATTTTATGTTTGAAAGTGTGGCGGGTGAATTTTCCATTTAGGTTCAAGGGTTTTAAGAGCCCCGGGCGTCGCTCGAGGGTCTCCAAGGACGTTGGTGTCATGCTGACAGTAAAGTGAGTGGTGCGACTTTACGAGAACCGTTCAGCATTAACCGTCAATAAAGGTGTCGGGGGGCTATGAAGATGGGTTTTAACTGAAAGTCATGTTTCAAGTTTAAACATGCGAGCAAAGAGCTTCTGGTTTCTACAAGGAAACAATACAGGTGACACAAGATCAACAGGGTTGTTATCCACTTTTCTGCAATTTTTAAAAAATAACAATGTTGAAAATATCACTATGAATCCAAACAGTTTGAAAGGTAACATTTTACAGAAAAGGCGTAATTTTGTGGTGTTTTCAGCATTCGCAAAAACAGTCTGTATTCGTAATTTAAACAGTAATAGTGGAGATATATATACATATATATAAATAGTGTGTAGGTTGGCCCTCTGTGAGAAAACTGGCTGCAGCCCAAGATTAAATCTGCGCATGCACGCAAACGCGGGCTAGCTGATTAAAAAGGGAGAAAACGATTTAAAGTGGCAACCGCTTTTATATTGAGAAGATAAGTATTTGCCATTGCAAAGACTTCTAGTGTCAGATCTGAATTTTCCCTCTGGCTTCAATCCAGACTCCCCCGCAAATGCACATTAGAGAGAAACAGCGCGCAATTAGCGCAGCAGGCGCAACACAGAAGCTGCGTTATCTTATCTCATGGCGTATATATGTCCCATCGCTGCGGCTCTTCGCTGGTCTGCAAGAGCTTTAAACTCATTACCCCAGACTGAGAATCAGCCCAACTCTCATTACTACTGACCCAGCAGACAGCGAGCAGACCCCGGCTGCTCACGCTCAATCGAGTCAACGGTGACGGCTAAAACTGGACTCGCACCTAAAAGTGTGTGCTTGTGCGTGCGTGTGGTGCCGCTCTTTGATAGTCTGGCTCCATTGTTGCTACAGCTCCCAGCAGACTATTTGAGGATCCAAAACAATGGGAATCGGTCCGCCTCATTGGGGCACCGAGGTATACTCAGTGACCCCTCGTCATTTCCACCAAGGGAGCCGAAATCCGACTTTGCTCACGACAGATTTGATAAATATACACTGAAATAACAACATCTGACTTCAAAGGCATGTGGGAGAACCATATGATTCCGAGGTAAAGCTCTTTTTATGAGAGAAATAAAGCCATTAATCACTTTCAGCAGCCGCAGCCACAGAGTTTTTCAGAGTAATGTTTGAGGTGATCCAACCGACTCAGTAATGAGTAAAAGACCAAAGAAAATACTTGTGATTACTTTAAAGTGGTTCAAATCAACCTGGCCCAATTTAACAACAGTACAACCTGCAAAGTACAGCAGCTGGAGGGCAAAACAAGAGAAGCTATGATGCAACTGATAATCATTTTAATTAGCCTGGATCACCAATCTTTAGTTATTCAATACCTGAAAATGGATCAAAACCAAGGGTGCCGCCCTTTCTCATTGCTCATCTTCCGTCGGAGGTGATGTGATTTTAAAATCACAAAAACAGCCCCATGACAACAGATATTGGACAAGATTCAGCATGTTTGGATACAGAGGGCATCGAGTTCATGCAGGCAAGCCAGGCGGAGAAAATGCAGCACCCGCCGATAGTCAGCTAGTTTCTGGTCTGGTCGTCACTGAGCGAGAGCCAGCCTCGTCACTCAAAAATAATTACAAAAATAAATAATAATAATAATCTTAAAATGATGACAGAGTGTACATGTTGGTATGGGATGTGGATGGATCTTAATAGGGATTCACAGAATTCACTGCTGCAGTTGATTAATGTTATATTTGTCAATATTTTATATATTTTGTCAATATTTTGTCAATAAGCACTCCCCAAATTAAATGTACACTGACAAACACATTCACGACCACACCAGAGAAGCAAACTTTACACCAAATATTTCATATTTCTTTTAAGTGGAAAAATCACAGTATGCTTGCCTAGACTGTACACATGATTTTACTATATTTGGTACATAAAACTGTATTATATAAAACCATGTCAGCACTGTTTTGCCCCCCTACAGCACAAAGAGAACACAGGAGTCCACATTTTAACGCGATACCTGATATCTTCAACCCCTGCCACTGTGTTTTCAGGCCAACAGAGGCACGGAACAGTGTTTCAACTGCCAATTAAACACAATTCTCACCATGTCCATTGCGACAGTGTCTTGTGATGATTAAAGGTCACACATAGACGCACACAAACACACACATATACTTTAAATATTGCATTGCTTTCCTGTTGTAGTAACTCCTCAATTTACCTTTGAGGAGATAAAAAAAACAACCCACAACAGGGATGAAAAACAAACGCCCTAACGCCCTGCTTCTCTGTCTTAACCACAACATCAGATCAAACACGCCATGAGACTTCAGAGGTCGCCGTGCACGGTGACGCAAGTCCTTACGGCTTCCTCATATCATCCACAACCCAAAGACACACATGTCGACCTGGGAATGAATCAAATCCGAGACAGCCTCATTTGGGACAAAGCTCGGCTCTGGTTTGCCGTCAGCACAAAAAGGCGCTGCGGCGGCAGCAGTAACGCTTTTTTGTTCCGCTCTGATTCTCTGGCATCTTTTTCACGTTGCTTTTAGATGTGTGAGAATAGCAACCTGAGCCACAGCTATGTGGATATACAAGCTGCCAGCTATTTTCATCATACTGCACTCACGCAAGCTTGCATGCACAGCCCCAAATGTTTATCTAGAGTCGACCTTTCACCTGTTCTTGTCGCGTTTGTAATCACAGTACAATCATTTTTCGTCATTTTGCCTTTTAAGCAGACGTCAAATAGCGATTAAGTGATAGCTCAGCGTTTACCAAGTGAGCTCGTCATCGTTTTTGAAATATCGCAGTACTTGGATTGAAGAATTTGTTGTGTACGTTAGATTTCTTTATCCTTTGGTGCAAACACCAAATAATCCATTAAACGTCCCCTATGCAAAGACAAAGGGGAGGATGTGTGGATCAGTGGGTTGCTTCACACTACACAGATTGGTCATTGGTCAGAAATATCAGTACGCATTTCACAATTTGAAATGAGAATTTCCTGACAAAACCAAATATCTGAGTTGTTAAATAACAATATAAACCCACAACTTATTAAACACTAAACTATGCGACTGGAGACAGGCCGCTTATTCTGAGGCTGCCAAAAACAGAAAAATAAAGAGAAAAGGTGAGACAGGTAGAAAATGCCGTGCATTCTAAAACCTCTATGACAGAAATAACACTGTCACTCTAAAAGCAAGTCAGTACACATCGGGTAGAAAACACACACACATATTCACGTCACACAAGACACTGAGTCAGTGACTGGGCTTGAGTGCCCTCCACCTGTTTTCCTGCACATTTCCTTCAGCACTTCAGGCAACATGATCAAACCAGCGCCTCAGTGGACCTACGTTCGTGTGTACATGTACACACTGGGAGTTGACCAAGAACCTATATGCCAGTATGGACGTCGACAAAACAACTTATCTTGTTCCTCCAACTCTAGCCCCTCCCATTTTTGAGACGTGTAGGAAGAGACAATGGACCAAAGATCACGTAGTGACCAATTTACATATGAGAGCAACAGTCTAATAACCTGTTGGTCTGCCATTTTCTCACGATGTGTATTTGAAATGGCAATGTTGCATGCAATGTTTAGAATCAGTCAATAGATCAATAAATCAATCACTCACCAATCAATCAACCAACCATCAGTCCATCAATCAGCACTTTATAACAGCCTAATTGGTGACCAACTTGGTAAATATTGGTATTAAAAGCCAGCGTGATGTCTTACAGAAACAAAGGAAAAGTCAATAAAGAAAGCGACAGAGCTGCTGCTGTTAGATCTACTGGATCTGGTCCCATCGCTAATGGAGGCATCAGCAGCCCCCCCTCCCCCCCTCCCCCAGTGATTGGAGTGTACAGCCGTACCCACTACAGTGAACGGGAAAAGGCAAAGAGAAGAGCGTGATACAGGGCAAAATTAGACACGAAAATGATGATGATGACATCACTGGCTGATTTTTAGATGAAAAAAAAATGTCTCCAATTTAATTCAATGATCACTTAATAAAAACTGAAAATTGTGGGACGTCTGAAGCTGTTTGGTGCCACAAGACCAAACAGAAAATAACATTTTAGTATGTTAATCACTGCTTTCAGACAAAGAGAAACCTGCCATCTCATTGCTCTTCTGTTTTTGTCTGAATATTTTTGTTTATTCAAACTGATCTCAATTGAAGGATTAATAAGAACAATAATAATGAAACCATCTTCTTAAATCAGCTCAGCAAACACTTTTCATGTTTGCACTCTCAGTGGCTCGCAGTCTGGAATGGCATCCATGTGCGTCACTGCTCTCACACAGAGCTTAAGGCACCAAAAAGGAATTAAGAGATATTTAATGGAGAGATTAGCGTTGGATGCTGTGGAGAGGTGAGCGTTGACCAACTGTTTTATGTGCAGGTCCAAGTAAAACAAAGATGAAGAGAAGTTGTTTTCACTGCGAAGGATTATACCAAAAACCCAGCTGCACTCACATGTCTATGGGGGCATAATGGCATCTTGTTCTGTAATTTGTTCAGCAAATTTATGTTTTGAATGTTTCTTGTTTCTCCACAGCAACATCGCGTTTAATCAGAATCCCACAGCTTCAATATTGTAATTATATTGTAATTGTTTTTGAAGTGGCGGAATCATTTATCAGCCCACCTGCACGATGCACGGTGGAGAAAGTCACGCCACAAAAAATTGAATTTTTTTTAAATACAAGCTCATTTTCATAAAGATGGGAAATATAAATATCGCAAAAATGCGGAAATTACATCAAGCTGTAGTTTCATAACAGCGTTGCACGAATGTTTTCTCTTCTCTTCTGAGTAACTCGCTCTTATCTGCGAAAATCTGCAAATCGTTCCATCATTCACTGAAACCAGAGCAGTTCAGCTGGTGTGTGTGTGCGCGCGTGTGTGTGTGTGTGTGTGTGTGTGTGTGTGTGTGTGTGTGTGTGTGTGTGTGTGTGTGGGGGGGGGGTATGCAACATCATGCTGAATGTTACAAATGAAAATCTATGAAATGCAATGTGTGAGGAATCTTATTGCATATCTTCAACATGCAGCTTTATTTCTTTTGTAAATGTACCACAAAAATCAGGGGAACACGAAGTAGGTCAGGCATAAGATGTCGCTTTTTCCTTCAACCTTATTTATTTTTCACTAAAATCTCAAATATTAAATACGATAAGCTAAAATAATATTTTACCCACAATCTGAATAAAAAACAAATAATGTATATGGTGGTGACGTGCCCCGAAAGTCGAACAAGTTTGTCCACACCCAAAACACACACGTCAACAGAAATGTGTGTAGATACACACACACACACACACACACACACACACACACACACACACACACACACACACACACACACACACACACACACACACACACACACACACACACACACACACCTTTCCTTGCTTACAGTTGGTCTTCCTGCAGTTGTGGCGCCTGGCCGAACACAAACACACATCAACAATACAGTACTGCCTAATCTGTGATCCTGGGGAACACAGAGTTCTAAAAACACAGGCCAAACACACACACACACACACACACACACGCACACACACACACACACACACACACACACACACACACACACACACGAACAAACAGCATCCCAGACGGGGGCCTCCGAGTTTGGCTCTATCAAGAGAAAAAAATAAAAAGATGCAGGAGATTGCTGATGATTCTGATAAGCCATGCGGGACGCTCTCTCTCTCGTTCTCTCTCTCTCTCTCTCTCACACACACACACACCCACACAATCAAGCACACACACACCAAGACCGACCCTGGCACAAACAAACAAACCCACCTACGCCACCCACTGATGACCGGGAGAGACTCGCTGATTGAAGGAGCTGTAGAGAGAGAGGGGCCAGGTGGTGTAACCGGGGGCAACTGAGCGGTCTGGGGGCCCTTCGTCAGAATACCAAACATGCTGCACTGGCGAGATTTCAATTAAATGAAATTAAAAAAGGTATTTTATCCTCATGGAAAGTGTTCTTTCTGATCCACATTCTCCCACTCACACCAGTGAAGTTGGAGTTCGTTAGCAGGATTCACAATTTAAATATTAACATTAAAGATACATGAAAAATGGATTAAAGAGCCTAAAAGAGAATGTCATATCTGCTGTTGTACAACATCACTGCTTTCTAAACACACAAGTAACAAGATGAAGGTGAACCATCAGAGCAGTGTTACAATTTCTGGGTTTTATTTCTCATTTTTCTACCTTTACCCATAAGAAAACCACACTATAGCAGGAAGGTTGTAGGAAAATTATGACTTTTGCCTTCAAGACAATATGTTCTTTCAAACTTTAGAGTGAGAATAAAAGTCATAAAAATAGAGAACAATAGCTGCAGACACTAACAATCTGAGATGTTTTCACATGAGTCAATGGCAGAGCTCTGCTTGAATGGCAGCCAGTGGGTTTTTGTGGGTTTACAGAAGAAAAACAGTGACAGGAAAGATGACGGTGACAGTTTACATATGGACCGTGAGCGCCACATCTCCGCACGCCACCACAGCCAACAGCAGCCGATTCAGATGCCGAACCAACCAATATGAACAACATGTCCCTCAAAGTTCCAGACAAGTTTGGCCTGTTTACTAATGCAATAGTTTGGCTGCCTTCGCAAACCCACACCAATCAACTGGGTTGCTATGGGAGTTGCTTTTGCTTCTGTTGCTTGTGTTTTGACAAATTTAGCTTCTTTTTTTTTGCAATTTGTTAGAGCTATTGTCTGGCAGACAAGTGGATCTGATGGAGGAATATTACTTTCATCATTTAGCCTTATTATATTTTCTATTTTTCTTTATAAGCATTTCTTTTCCTGTATTAGCTGCAGCTGCATTTCCATTGCATTTAACCCAGATTTATGATCTAGGATTTGACATCTGGAAATAAATAAAAAAAAATCAACAGGTTTACAAGAAGTACAATGACTGACTCGACCTGGAGCTCAGCCAGGTGACACACAGTAATGGAAGCCTGCCATTTTGGTAGCAGAGGAAGAGGAAGTAGGAGAGCTGGCGGGCAGGAAATAGGAAACGGCAAGGAGACAGAGTTCTTTGGCGGGGGGGGCATGTGTGACTCGTCAAATGGCCTTAAACTTGATGGGGCGTGGAGAAGGACAATCATGAGAGAATGTGATATGAATAAAAGGACAAAGAAAAAAAAAAAAAAAAGATTGTGGAAGAATGTAAGTTCGGAGAAAGGAGGAGTGGGAGCGGGAGATAAATATAACAAAGGAAAGACACAAAAGTGTTCCCGGACCACCACTGGTCTTCCGCTGCAGCTTCCCGAAGACCAGAGTGACGCCGCCAGGCTTCGGCATCATCTGAGGCAGACGCGTCCTACTGTCAAGACTACGCTCTTTGGCCCCCACTACTCCCCCACTAAGGATGCTCCTTCAAACTAGACCAGGGTCTGGTACAAAATGATATTTCGATAATTGTTCATGCCTTACAGGAGGAAAAGAGATTAAATCGTGAGCCTCTAATGTCAAAGGTCAAGGTTTAAGAAAATGTACTTGATTTAAAACATTACAATTTCTGATAAACTTACTTATACATGAACATACATTGCATAAGAATAGAGTAAAACTTCCATGGCAGTAAGAGGGATAGTTGACCCCGAAGTTTACGGTACTTGATAATAATCCAGAATTTCCTTGAAAATCAAGGTCGTGAGTTTCCTCCATCAGGCTACTGAAATGAACCCAAAGACCCCATGACTGCATACAAATAGTTGACATAAAATGGGAAGAAAAGCACAGAGGAATTAACCAGCACCCCTCGGGGCTCACAGTGCACTCAGCCCTGACAGGGAAAATCCTCGGCTTGTTACAGAGAGCTGCGATCGCTGAAAGACTTTAAAATCTTCACTCTCTCAGCTCGAGCTGTCTAAGCACTCTCAGCAAAGCCATGTTAAAAAAGCCCGTTGGACCCAGGCTAGCATCCTCCAGCAGTGCTTGCAAACACCAGCCGGCCCATCTGGGAACTGGCTGGGAAACACTCTAGATACCTCTCTTGACCATATCTCGAGCTCATGACCTCAACACTGCCTGGCAACAATAAATCCTTTATCGCCTCTCTTTTTCTGTTCCGTTTCTATTTTTTAAACCACCTTCCTCTTTAAATCAGGAAACCTCTAAATACGAGTTTGTGCGGGAGAGTTTATGAGGACAACGACAGATTTTTGGGCCTCGGAAAGACTTATTCAGAAGTGACAAATACACTCAAATCAAATTAAGCTAATGTTTATTTTTAACCAAAGCTCCACAAATAAACTATTTTCTGTTGGCTTAAACAGGAAAACTGGACCGAGTTCTGTCCGCATCTGTTAAAAGTTGCCCAACCAGAAGTCAAGGTTCAAGTTCCCAACTATGTCCTCATTTCGAGGGTCTATGTGGATAACGGACCCTAAACAAGCTAATTATCTACAGCCCTGTAAACATTCCTCAGTGGTGGGAATGAAGACGTCACCCTTCCTCCTGCTGACAAACAATAAAATACTGGAATCACAGAACACGATTATGTGCTGGTTGGTTCAGTGAACTCGATTTCAGGGCAATCTGCTCTTTTCAACAACATATTGCATGATGTTTGGAACAATCACTGCATGGATTATGTGCCCTGTTAATAAGCATGAGAGGGGCTGTTGTTAAACTACACTGAGATAAAACGTTATATAAATGGTTCATGTGCAAGGCAGCTGCTGCAACACTGTGTTTGACTGACCAGAATATGGCTGCAAGCCAAAATTATTTAACAAAAAACTTCAGTAAACAGTAGTTTAAAATAAAAAGTCTTTTATCAACAGATTATATGAACATAATTTGTATGATAGATTACCTAAATCCAACAGGAAGTTGAAGACAAGTCTTAACTATTCTCCTGTATTGTGTCCATTTTTAGCATTATGGCCCCACAACATGGAGGCAAAACCCCAGTCCCCTCGATTGGTCGTACACATGACCTGCCCAGTCAACCCAGGACCTTGTCCAGTCAGATGAAGGCATGCATGAATCCCCAATTATGAATAAACAATTACTTGAGACTCGATGGACAGCCAGAAAAGATGCAAAAAAGTGGACCCAGGCGAGATTCACGTCCACCTGCTTCCCTCTGTAGAAACTCACATTTCGGCTCTTTCAGAAAGCAGGTGGAGCGACTGCTATGAGTTGGATGATGTCTGGCTGGTGCAGGATTAGCATTCAAGAGAGACATGGCAGCACCGTGCCAGCCAGTCGGGCCTCGGTTCACTACACAGAGATGCGATGATGTGATGGGAGTTAAGAATCTGACACAGAACTGTTTCTTCTGGGTAATATTTGTACTCCTGTTCATGCAAACGCTTCTTCCTCTCAAGACTTATCACAAATGCAACAAAGTGTCAAAGCGAGGAAAGGATAAGTGTATTCACTGTTCTTCTAAATCAGAGACTCAGGGAACACACGATTTGTTTTTCTCTCCCAACGAAATGAAAACATTGTGTTGCGTCATTACCAACCAAGATATAGTTGAAATTTTAAAATAAGAGTTCATTTCCTCCGCAGTGATTTCATATGTGCCTGACAGTCGTGGCTGCTCTGGACTTGGACTTTGAACATGGACTCTGGCAATGGACTTTGAACATGTGTAGGGGAGATCACATGCTAAGAGATGTCACTCAACCGCAACGCATATGAAATAGAGCCCTTTAAAGCGGTCGGCACGGGGGGAAAACCTCCAATATGTTAACGTGTCAAGCGGCGGTGGAGGCTGACTCAAGAAATGACACAGACAGAGTGAATCTGTGCCATTTACTGGGAGAAAGTGTGTTTAAAGTTGAATGAAAAATTAAAATGTAGTGCCTTGAATATCTAAAAGACATCATTTATGTTTCTGGAGGTTCATCCTCTCATGTCAACCCAGGTGAGAGTATCAAAACTATGAAAAGCAGCACCTTGGCATGCATTTGGCAGGCAGCTACCATTAATCACTGCATGTATCAGAGTAATTATGACATTGGGACAACCTTGACAATGTGCCGCTGGGCACAAGACAAAAACACATTTACAATTACGCACATCATTCTCCTCTAGTCGAAAGAAAAAACCTGGAATGGCCGATTGCTCTATGTGGGAAAGAGCTAATCACCCAGGAGGTACAAATGAGCTGTAGGTCAAAAACCCCGTGTACTGATATTTCATGATATTTATAGCAACTAAAGCAGAGGACCAACAGAGAAAATGGGTTTCAAACGCATCACTTCCTTCCTGAGTGATGGTGCATGTTGAACGTGGCGTTAAATGTGACGTACAGTAGTTGATGAACCTGTTTGTTTGCATTTTCCTTAATGAACATTTTTGCAGATCAAGTTCCCTTGAGCTACAAAAGTGTAACATGATACAATTATATGCTGCTAAAGAAAATAGAGTGTCACACAAATGTCTATGATCATGTATAAAGAACCAAACACACAGCAGACTGTACCACCCCTCGTTTTGACGGCACCAAATGGAACAAGGAGTGCGCATAAAAAACACGATTCTGATGATTAAATTGTATTTTCTCTTCATATTGCAAGAATATTACATTGATTTTGCAGGTACTGTTTCCCCATTTGCTGGTATTCTGGGTTGTTTAAACTGATACATGTGTTCTGATTGTAAAGAGGATTCAATTAACGTCACGGTGAGAGGAAGGGGACACAGTTTAGAGTCAAAACGCACAGCGTTGGATTCTGTTCGTGAAACATCCGAGATGGAAACATGATGCAGTAACAGTTTCTTGAGTAAATAACTGGATTCATAGTCAAACATGACTTGACAAATTGAATCATCCAAAAAAAACAAAACAAAAAAAAACAAAAACAAACAACAAACTAATATTGGAAGGCTGCTGCATTTTCTTCTTGCAAAACTACTGCACGATACCTGCAGGTCTGGAAAATTCCTGACCAGGCATTTCTGATATCTATCATAAGAGCTGATTGTAGCACATGACATCTGAAAGCAGGTCAGAGGTTAGGAACTCAAAAATGCAAAATAGAATCCCCCCCACGCAAAATTACCTGATTTGGGGGAGGGAGTGGGAAAGGTACATTCATTTTCAGCACAAAATGGGAATTAGGTCAGGTCCCTGCCAGGTCTCCTGTGGAAGGAGATACACTGATATTCTCCAGGGACACCAGACAGTGTTTCCAAACTTTTTAAAAAGGTTTTTAAGGGGAGGTCTCCTGTCAGCCGTGGACTCTGTCACTCAATTCGACTCTCATCTTTGTTACAACCCCATCACAAACGGTCTGGTGAAGCCACGGGCTGAGATTTTTGACAAGCGCACTATCTGATCAGGGCCAAGTCACATGGAGCGCTGCTGCAACAGGTCTCCTTCTGTGCAACAGGAGCCACCGACTTTTTCCCCACCGAACACACACTCCTCTGTTTAATGCGATCATTAACACAGGGGAACTAAATCCAAACGGCTCACCTCTTCTTCTCCTTATCGGCCGTCATCTTTTTACGCACGCTGGTGTTGTAATTCCCTTGGTAGTGTCTAGTCCAGATTTTAGAGCAAAAAAAGACAGAAAAAGGTTAAAGGTATAGGAGTGACATCGAAGTGGCGTTAGTCCACAGAGCACCGGGCTGGTTTGTGATCGTCCAGGCTGGAATGGTGGGGATCAGGGCCGTACAGTCTCAGAACACTGCCGAGGATTGTACAGCCTCTCACCCGTGGAAACACCGGCACACAGGCTGCTGTCGCTGCTGCTGCTGCTGCTGCTGCAGTGAAAAAAGGCGCACGCTGCGCAAAACTTTTTCAAGACGCTGAGATCTGCAAACTCTTGACACCGCACTGCCTCTGGGCTGATCAGCTGGCACCGTCAAGGCCGCTGCTCCGGTCCGGGCACGCTGATTGGCTGATTACACTGCCAAGGAAACGCCCCCAACAGTGTTGCGCCCCGCCCACAACCCACGCTTCTCAAATACGCGCCCCCACCCCCCCGCCTCTGCAACAGGTGAATAGAGGAAAGTGAAAATGTTAATATTTACAGGGAATTTCCAAAATCCCATCATGAATACACATTAGGATATTCCAATAAATTCTAAAAAAATAAAATAAAATCCCTCAGTCAGGTTTTAAGGAAAAAGTCACCACATGGGAACATTTTGGCCGTTCTGGAGGG
Source organism: Takifugu rubripes (assembly GCF_901000725.2). NCBI lineage: Eukaryota > Metazoa > Chordata > Actinopteri > Tetraodontiformes > Tetraodontidae > Takifugu > Takifugu rubripes. The sequence goes on from NC_042288.1 coordinate 8,215,300, forward strand.
TCATCTGCTTGACATCACTTGGAAACCTACCATAAAGGCAACTTTATTGAATGTGTATAGTGTTATATTTTTATCATGTCAAGTTTTTAAATGCAAATATAAAGCACTCTATTGATTCTTCTTTCAGATGGCATAACATTTAATTGGGTTCAAAAGAAATATATCCAAAAACACATTCACATCTTTTAAATACAGTACATTTGGCACATTTGTGCAAAAACAATTGTAAAAACAGAGACACAAATGCTTGAACAAAGAAAAAACATCTTCACAGATGCAAGGGCTGGATAAAAAAAGACCAAATCAACCATTACAGGTCACCTAAAGATGCAAACTGTTAAAAAATGAAACCCTAACACAGTTTCATCACTTAAACCACCATCAGTGCCACTGTGTCGACCTTCACCGTGAGATTAATACCTGAAAACTGAACGTTTCACGCACGCTGTAAGAGACAGTTAATGAGGACATCACATTTAGAATTTACAGCATTTTTTTTTGTTTTTTAAATACCATTTTATGTTATATTTTTAATTTTAAAAAGATGCAACAGGAGACACACTGAGAGGAGAGTACATACAGGAGGATTCCGATGTCAGCACATGCTTTAAGGGAATGTCGGCCTACAGCAAATCTATTGTCAGGAAGGAAAAGCAAACAAGGCCTTTTAGTGATAGACATAAATAGTAAGCAAACAAAATGTTCAAATACACATGCTATCAAAAAGGTCACATCAGAAAGTAAAAATGAAATAATGCAGCATTTCTATAATCTGCACCATCCTTGTGGAAGTTTATTAATTCAATTTGGAAAACTGTTATTTATTTTAGGTCAAATCTATTAATACAGCAACTTACATAGGAGTAAGAGTGCAATGTGCGTTATTTCGATAATATTTACATTGAAAATGTTTCACATGTGATTGCTGCTACGGAGACATTTCCAGATGTTTCCTCTAACAATGGTGTCTCACGTCAAAATTGATTTGGCTCTCGGTTCTTCTCGGTGGGGTGTACCAAGCGCTTCTGAGCTGAGGCAGCAGATGGTCTGTGTTTGCCGTTGCATCGGTGTCTTCAAATTGAACCTGCCGCACAAATATATGCAACAGGCGAGCATCACATCAGTGCACAAGGTCTGCAGCTCAGCAACAAAAAAAACAAAACAAAAAACAGACAAGCTAGTGAAATAACAATCATGAACTAGACAAAAAAAATGTTATACATTATGATGTATGTACACTCAGTGTAAGACAATCACACATCTGTGTGCAATCCAAAATGTCCGACTGTAGACGCGTATGCAGTACAGTTCCACATTTCAGGATATAAGGAGTTGATCTTTCAAGACAAGACATTACATTACAGAAGGTACACAGATCTTCACTAACAATGACTAAATGACCTTCATAGTGAGCCCCTGATGGGTCCAGATTTGGCATCAATCCATGACTGGTTTGTGGAAAACTCGGGTTACTCATTGTAACCTTTGACCTATTATAACAGACGAAACCCCTACTGGGAAAAATCAATTTCTAACCGTGTTCATAAATAAGTTAACTTTGACACTGAAAACTCTGGAGGGGAAAGTCTTAAATATCGACACTCCAGCTGGAAGCTAAGAAGGATAGAAGCTAATGGTACCCTTTGGTTTTGAATACTTGGACAGGAACATCAGTGTGCCGACTGAACAAGAGTACAAGCATGGGGAAAAGAATTCCTTCAGCAACCATTTCAGTAACGTCAACCGTTTAACCCCACATTTACAATCATTTATTTCTCCAGTCACATACATATTAATGGAAGAAGCAACGTCTTTGGACACGGGTCAGCACAAAAATGACAACTTTGTATACATGCAACCCTGAACACACACACACACACATATGCACGCACAGCAAATGTTTCTGCACACATATTTCATGGAATCACCTCTCAGAACACTTAATTGGCCCGTATCACATTTGGAAACATCTGGACAAACAAGGGCGCAAGCCCACTGCAAATGGCCAGTCTGAAAAAGTCCAGCAGCTCGCATTCGGGTTTTTTATATTGCCTCCTGCACTGAAGACGTTCAGGTGTGTTTATGTTGGTGCAGAAATGGACTCGTGTCAATGTGTTTGTTTAGGACAAAGTGTTGTCCCCAAAGTAGGAAAATCCTTTAAACTCATCTTGGTTGATCTGTTTGATTATACTGTGGTCCACTGGTGTCAGGACAGGCTCTTCGCGCGTGAAATCCTGGTCAAAGTTATTCACATCCCTTTTGGTTTTCTGGAAATGACAACAAAATGTGAAAAATGTGTCTTTTTTAGTTCTGAGAACAAGGCAGCAGTTGAAACATGTGCAGCACAATCTGGTAACATGACAGTAGCAGTGTTAGCGTTTAGCCACAGCCTTTTGCGTGCACGAGATGGTGCCGATGGGCGTGCAAACTCACGATGCGCGGTTTGAAAGGTGGTCTGATCTTCCTCTGCTCCAACAGCGTCCAGTCAATCTCTCGGAAGAAGCGGTGAAGCTTGATGGCCTCTTCCAGTCCCTGAGCCACAACGCACCCCAAACGTTTGTTCGGACTCTTCGTCATGAACTTAAAGTTTAAAAGAGGACAATTAGAAACATTTTTTTAGGCTTTAGCATTTTATCTGTGGACAACAGCTACATTTTTTTGAAGTTTGTGAGCTCCAGAAGCACTGAAGAGACTCTGCTCTGCCATTGTGCTGAGTTTATCGTGTGACCTTAGGTCCCTCCACTAGTTGACACGACCAATCAGAGCCACCAGCACACTGACTGTTCACAGTCCAAGACATTCTAGAACATAAAAACATTTCCCACAAGACCTTGCAAAATGAATTGCACTGGTAGCCAAATTAAACACAAAGCCTGTCATGGGAAATGAAAAGAACAAACAAACAATGTTTCACTTTATGCATAAATAAAAATATTGTGAAATGAAACAGGGAGAATAAGCCAGAGCTTCCGCTGTAGAATCAGGAAACACTCGTCCACATGTGAGAAAGGGAACTGTAGTCCCACCACTCAAATGTACATTGAGAAAACATTCAAAAGAGGCAGAGATTTATGTAATGGGCAGACTTCAGGCTTACCCAGCATAGGCAGGACAACAGGAGGTTATTATGGTAAATCATGCCATGCTGTGACTTTTGAACTTCATCTCAAACAAAGACTTTTAGGCCGCGATAGCTCCTTATAAATGATAAAGCAGCACAGATAATGTCTGAAGACTGACCGCTTTGAGAATGGACACGGCTTCCTTGCTGAGCCAGACGGGGTAAAGGACATCATCGTGTAGGATGGACTCAAAAAGGTCATCTTCATTGTCAGCCTCAAAAGGTGGCTGTCCCGCCATCATTTCATACATCAGTACTCCCAAAGCCCACCAGTCCACTGATGGGCCATAATCCAGCTCTTGAAGGATCTGTTGGCACATTTATGGGATAAAAAATAACAATAAATATCCATTTGAGGCACTGATTCATTAACAATTTTCCATTAAACTGCCTCAAATCAAAGATGAATCTAATCTTTCCAAATGAGTGCTCCACGTGGACGCGTCAGCTATGGGTGCATGACTGTGCGTATGAGGTCACCTCGGGCGCAATGTAATCTGGCGTCCCGCAGAAGGTGGTGGTGGTGACACCGTTGAGGATACCTTCCTTGCACATCCCAAAGTCTGCCAGCTTACAGTGGCCGTCTGCATCCAGCAGGATGTTGTCCAGCTTCAAGTCCCTGCAGAGCAAGAGGAAAATGTACGTGTGCACCAGCAACAGGAATTTGGATTAAATGCACAAACACACAGAGTATTTATTTAAAATGTTTCAGTGTATTGGTTCACAGCTTTTGCGCAATTAATACTGTTCAAGACAGTCGAAAACAGTGTTTTAACAGGTGATTAACAAACCAACGGAGGGCAAAGATGGAGGCAGGGGAAAAGCTAAAATGGATGGTTTTATGATGGAAGGAGATAGAGGGAGGACTCTGAGATAAAAGCGGCAGTGTTGAACGATGACAGGGTTGGTCATGAATGCAGCCACTCTGGGCTTGATGGTTGATCGCTACAAAAATGTCAACATTTCATCCATGTAGCCAATGCAACCGTTCAACACGGAGCTGTTGTTAAGATCCCGCTACCCTGACAGATCGGGGAGAACACGTTGCACATCGTGTGTGTGCATGTACGCCTTATGCAACTGTTCTTTTTTTTTTTTTCAAGGCTTCAAAATAAACTCGGCCTGAGCGCTGCTGTGATTTACTGTTGAAAGGGTTGTTGTCCCATCATGCCTTTCCTGGACGGGTCATTGGGCGAAGTACAGACGGCTTAGGAATTAAAGTGCGGTTATTACCGAAATAATACAACAAATAATACCAAATGCACACAAATGAACTTTATTATGAGCTTGATCCTAATTTTAAATCGGCCAAAGATTGTAGATCTTGTGTCTTGAGCTTTTTTTTTTAATGAATCAGTGTTGTGAGTATATCATTTTTTAGGTCACGTGAATGGCGTGTGAATGCACGTCACAGCTCATCCTTCTTGCATTTGATTTAGAGCTAGAAAAGATGCTTTCATTATTCGAATCAGCTCAGTGTTTTCAATGATGCCTTAGTTAAAAGAAAGTGTATTCCCAACCATTTTCCGTGTTATTTTTGGTGAGATTTGAGAGAATTAAGCACGCTTGGGGTTTTACATCAAGTTAAATATCCCAGGTGGTGTAAAAAGGAGATAAGTGAGCTGGACAGCTCGTAACCTTGGATATTTCGCCTCTGGGCAACTCTCAGCACATTAACTCTGGCCTGCATGCCTGCAGCAGGGCAACAGAAATATCACCAGAATGTAATTATTGTGGAAATAAATGTAAATGGCTGCTGATGTTAATCTCTGCATTACATATCACCTGAAAAGGGAAAATTTAATATCGCTGGTGTTCAGCTGCACTAATGGAACGAAATTTATACATATGAAAATGTTCCCTCAACAGCAGCCAATGATCTCTGTCAAGGAGATTAAATAGAATCAAATCATCCCAAAGTAGGTGATTCAGGTTCTTTGTGTTCGGTTGGATTTCTAGAGTTGGAGCCTTACTGTGCATTCTGTCCTAATCCTGACAGAACTGGTCAGGTCAGTTGTATTTGTACAGCCTGAAATGAAAAATCAAAGTAGGTTTCAGTAGGATTTGATGTCTGATTCCAGATCTGAGTGAGCAAAATGAGCTCTCACACCCACAAAGGCTGTTTTAAGCACATAATACACACATTTCCGATGCATAAAAGATCACAACACACTAAGAAAACATAGACAACCTAACTTAAAGGGTTAGATAAGTATAATACACTTAAACACATTTTTAAATAGAATATAAATGAATATAGAAGATAAATTATCAGTCTCGCACAAACACACATGCACACACACAAAATCAAGCTCAATTGAGAGCATTTCCTGTGTTGCTGTTTAATCTAGAGTGCTTTTTCCATTACGTCCTAAATGGCAACCCCTGTGCTCTATGACTGCTAACCCCTCGCTCTCTTTTCTCTCTCTCTGCCTCTCTTGCATTCTTTCTATCCGTTATATTTAGACATATAGCACAAAATAGAGAAGAACAAGAGAACATTAATATCAAATATAGAAATGTTATGTCCAATGTTAGGACCAGAGCTGGTCTGTGACCATCTTCAGCATACACCTTTGCTCTTACTTATATAAACTGCATATTTACAGGTGGACTAATAAAACTCAAAGCATTTCAGGGAAGATTTTACCCCTAATTTTTGCAAAGCAAAACTCAGACAACAGCTTCTAATGTAAAGTTAATAACAGATGCTGCTGCACATTAGGAGCTATGTTTAATTAACATTTTTTAACTTCTTCCTGTTCTATTGATTAATGTGTTTAAACATGTCCCTGCCTGGAAACTGGCATGAACCTGCAGCACCGTAGCAAAACATTGCTTCTTCTGTGGTCTCATGCAGACTTCAGTCAGTTTAAACTAAAGAGAAAGACAACATTTTCTTTAAAGGAATGATGACCTTGGCGTGGAAGCTGCTGATGGGAACTGATGGGATGAGTGTCATTTGGGTAAGAAAAAAAAGAAAAGAGGGACGAGGCCGAGTCTGGTGGGGGCGGAAAAAAGGAATTGGGACATGATGTTCCCATAACACTTGTTGTTCATCTTTTATTGTGGTAAATAAACAAGAGAGGCACAGAAAAAGAGAATGGGAGACACACAGAGAGAGAGAGAGAGAGAGAGAGAGAGAGGTAAATGAGTCAAATCAACCATGACTTAAGAATGAATAGGTGTGATTTTGCACTTCCAGTAAGACCAGTAAACCTTGCAAGTGTATTCACTGTCTAAACAGTGTTGGTAAATGACATTATTAGTCATGACCGATGAGGCATGACATAAAGGAGTCATTTACGGTAATCACAACTAAACTGCACATCATCTGTATGTGCATGTGTATGTGTGTATGTGTGTGTGTGTTATACAGAACATGCCAAGTACACGCTGAGCAATCGCAGGACAAGAGCTTATAAACATGCAGTAAGACCTCGGACAAACCCCCACCAAAAGAATTATTTACAGCTATTTTTGGTGACAAACAGCCTGAATCTGCAGCGACATTCTGTCCGTCACAATGGTGTTGTGATCTAGGTATCGAGTTGCTTTCCTGGGACCAGCTGTGTGTTTGTGATTAGCTGACAATGATATTATGACTGATGAGCGTGCAGACGTATAATGGGAGCTACAGGGGAAGAGTGGTGAGGTAATCTCGACCCGCACATGTTTGGGCAATTTTTGGCTGCGAAGGAAACGTTACACAACAGGCCCAAAGCATCAAATTGGGTTCCAAAGTCAAGCTTTATCCGATGCTCCATCTCCCACTGAAATCTTTAATGGGATCAGTTGTGTCAAGACTCGGTATCCTTTAAATGAGCAACATTCACTTTGAACAATCAAAGAGGTGGTTAGACACAGACAACAGCTGTGATACCTTTCAATGTTTACAGTCTGAGTCTGCATGTCTGCACGACTGGATTTTATTCCATGGTTGGAGAGAAACGGTTCGACAGCAGTGTTGTTGAAGCGGTTACCTGTAAATGACCCCATGTCGGTGCAGGAACATCAAAGCCGACGTGACCTCGGCAGCATAAAAGCGGGACCGCGCCTCGTCAAACTTCCTCGAGCGTTGAATCTGAAACATCAGGTCGCCTCCGTTGACATACTCCATCACAAAGAACAACCGGTCCTGTAGAGCAAAGTAGAGCCGGAGTCAGCGGAGCCTGTTTATCATTTCTGGGTCAGATCCAAAGCTGTGGTCCCTTCTTAAAATAAAATTAAAATAATACTGAAATGTTACGGTCAATTACAGCTCTTAGTTTTTGATGCACTGTGGTTTAATTGCTGTTATCCAACACTTACATTTTGAAAAGCCTCTTAAAAGGTTATTGATGGGGATTCGATAAAGAAACAACCACCTTTATTCAAAACAAATACTTGGCCTCATTCATTTTCATTTTGTACATAAGCTTCTTTCCGTCTTTATCCCCCCAAAAATGTCTTTTCTGCTTTTTTTAGGCAAAAGCACAAATGAAACTCTAATGAGTTATGTAAGACTAATTTCCCTAATGTGCACACTATAAGAAAACAATCTATACCGCACCCTCTGGGTTCCATTCTCTTGGTATTGAAATGGCCCCCTTCCTGAATTCCAGCCAGATCCCTTTCTTCTTATGAAAATTAAAGGGAGAAAAAAGGGGAGGCGTTGGGTTATAAACAGCTCTGTATAAAGACTGAGCCTTGCAGGTCATTGTGTGAGCCCTCAGGGTTAAAGCATACGGTGACATTCACTCATGTTGTATATCAACACCTGCATGTATGTATGTGAGGGAGCACGTGGACAAAAGTTCCTGTTTAAGATGTTCACTTTCAGGAAATGTGGAAACATGGATGGAACGCAACTATTGTTTGAACTATCAAAGCACTGTCATGTAGTCTTTCAACAGGAGCTCCAGTTTTTGGATCTGTCACTATACACATGCAGCAAAAGGTACCTGCAGTAGATGAGTAGGGGCTGGAGGTTCCAACGACAAACACAAAGCCCCCACAATCCCCTGGAGCTGTTATTTTGGCATCAGTCCACACATTCAGGAGCTTTTGGAACTCCTCAGCTCAACAGTTATTCTCAGAAGTCATCTGATTTTAGCTGAAATGTCACTTCCTGTTTGATTTTGGTGGTTTTTAGTTTCCCCATTATCAACAACTTATTAAATTATACGTACGACCTCTACAGCTTCTTCTTAAAATAAATCAATCTGATATAATTGGACTCAAATGACAAGTGCAATTTGGACAGAGGCAACAACAACAATACACATGGCAATCATGTAGATCGGTGTCAGGATTGTTTCAGAGTTTAATTTTAGATTTAATCTGGATGGCTAATGTGTGTTTGAACAAGATGAGTGAACATTAGTGCAGTCATTTAAATAAAAGAAAATAATGGAAAGGTGGAAGAAGGATTTCAAAGAGTGCCTCGCGCTTCATTTCTCCACTTCAGTATCAGTTTGAAGGGGCCTCAGGATGGGATCTTACATAAGTGCCCGCGAGTCCACCTCAGTGATTTTTTTTTCTCAATCGCTTCTCCTCCTGAAAGCAACTTTAAACAGGATGTTGAAATAGTTTGTTTAAATGTACCCAGAGTCCAGTCTGGTCCCACCCAATCAAACATGAATAAACATTTCCTGTGAGTAATTACAAATGCAAACACACACACACACGCACACACACACACACACACACACACACACACACACACACACACACACAATCTAACTGTATAGACAATAATGTCTTGATGTTATCTGACCACTGTGTTTATGCGTTTCACATAACATGGCCTATGAGTGCCGCCCTGTAATGTATGCTGACATTTCTCATCATGCACCTTTTATAACCTGCTACTAGGGCATGCAAACATTAATAAATGCTGGAGTTATAGAAAGGGACCACCTCTGTTGGGCCTGTGGATATTCCCTTCCTTCAATTACAGTCTTGACAGTCTTGAAAGCTAGGGCTAACCACTAGTAATGGAGCAGCCATCACATGGAGGGAGCAGGAGGCTAAGGCTCTCCCCACCAGGCAGATCATATCCATTCAGCAGCCAGGTGTCACATGATACCCTGTTCTGCACCCTTAATGCTCAGTGGGCAAGCTGGCTTATCTAGGAGGAGAAAGTGATATCCTGTGTGGCGGCCCTTAATATGCACTCTCAGAGAGCGACAGTATTTTAGTGATTATTATCCTTCATACTCAGAAGAAGGCAGCAATGATAATAAGGATGCTAGTGTTCCTTCAGTTTCACTTACACACATTTGATGGCTTTTCAAATGCAAGGATGCAACATAAATGTGTTTGTTTTTACAGCCTGGACACCTCAGTTCCCTCACATCCGATGCCTCAGTTGCAAGAATGGACGCAATTTCATCCAAACCCTGCAAATTGACAGTCATATGGGATTGTTACAGCACTGTCAAGTGAGACTCAATGATCATCATATAAAGTGCCTAGTCAATATGTAATCAAAGTCACGTACATTTTTGGATATAGCAAAAATCACTGCTTACATCTGTCAGAGCCCTGATGTCCAAACTAAAGGTGGCAGTGAACGTACCATATGGATGATTTGTGCATAATAAAGATTGTGTGCATAATAAAGTCTTTTATATTTGATATTATGGGTGCAAAAGAATTGTTTTGTGAGGTTGTGCACTTAACTTTAGTTTAAATCTTTGATCTTTCTGAAACACTGAGCCTTTTTAATGAAAAAAATGCCATGAGGGCTTATGCAAACTTGACATTTTTCACATCCAAGTCCAGACAAAAGGATGATGTCATATATTCCATTATTTTACACCCATTTGGCCGCTCATGAAATGCCAACAGGAATGCAAGAAAATGGCAAGTAGAGCCAGGTGTCTGCGGGCTATACTGGAAACCGCCATGTGTTAAGCTGTTCTCCATTACCAAACAGGAAAATTATTAGTTATTTTTAGATATGTCTTCATTAATTTGAATTCAACCAAGTAAGAAAAACCGTTAGGATGTGAATCTGTAATGTTCTACATTTCTGTTGTGTTGCTGTTGTGAAAACAGTGAGATACACCCCTGGAGGCACATGCTGACTGCAACCTTTTGGAGTTTTGGGAGTTGGAGCTACTTAAAAAAGAAAATAAAAATAATACCATGTCTTTCTTGAGTTTGCGTAACACAGGAACAGACGTAACCTAATCCTGCCGCAAATGCAGCCGCCATGCTGTTGCTGGTCCATCAGGTTCACAATGTCCTCACAAAACAACAACAAAGGTTCTTTAATGCATGTCTGGGTGCTCTGCTCTCTGATGTTCACCTGATTAAAGTCATTAAAAACGCTCGTTTGTCATCAGGAAACCTGGCCTGTTGCTCGCGTCATTCATGTCACTTTTCATCATCACCCCTTTCACTCCATTCAGAGAGACTTCCCTGTTTATCATCATTATTCTGCAGGCTTTACTTCTCTCCTTTCCTCAGTCACCCCTTCCCTGCCTTCACCTCCCTACTTTGCCGCTGTGTGGAGCGGGGAGGTCCGACTGTTGTATAATGTTATTTACATTTCTCTGCAGTAATTAGGCTGATAGGGGAATGGCTGCGATCCCACAGTCGATTAAAAAGAACAAGGAGGGAGTGTGTGTAGGTAGGACATAGGTCATACAGAGTACATGTATAGTGATATCAGTAACTTCGTTTATGGGATCTACAGTCCACTTAAAAAAAATAAAATGAGGTGGATAGTTCATGCGGTACACATTTTAGCAATTAGCATCCATCTATACAATTAACCACCTGATATTTTTCCAAAGAATTTACTTGTCTGATTGTATTTTTATTCATTCTTACCGTGACATTTGCATGTATGTGTTTTGATGGTGGTTATGTAAAGTGTTAAATATAAATATAAAGTTGGAGGTGTCATTTATGAGCTCCGGCATCTGAACTGAGTCTGATTCTCTCTGCTCTCATGCTTAGATGAGCCAATTCATCATCTTGGCCAAATGCCGAGTAGGTCCAGTGTTACGCAAGAGGCGAAGTGCAGAGGAGCTCAGCCGGGGGGGAGGGAATCATCGTACATAACATTTACAGTATGTGGGCTTTTTTACGGTAATTAGTTTGAATCCAGACTCCAGTGTGTGTGTGCGTGTGCTTGTATACGTATGGTGTGTGTGTAGCTGTGTGGGGCGGGTGATGTGGAGGGTCCTACAATGTTTGGAACAGGCATCACGTCCCTGATAAGAATCAAAGTCCTTATGTAAGAGCTCACAAAAAAAATCCTTTTGTTTTGCCGAGAACACACGCCCATGGACACCTGAGAACCAGGGCGCAGTGTGTGTGTGTAGTGGTGTGTGTATATGTGTGTGTGTATATGTGTGTGTGTTCTTTGTACCTGCTACATAATGAGAACCAAAATACTCACCCTTTTAGCAAAGTGAGGTAATTTGGGGGAAATTTATACTGTAAATTGGGTTGGGGTGAGTCATTGTTTTAGGGTTGAGGTTAGAATTGGGTTTAGGTTAGGGTTAAGGGTCAGGGTCAGTGTAAGGAGCTGAGGAATGTATTATGTCAATGAAAGGCTATGCGATGATTGTGTGTGAACAAAGATCTGTGTGATCCCAAAATGCAGCAGATTTTTGAAAGAATAAAAGAAGGATTGCTGTATAAACAGTTTTTGAATGTCATCGGAGAGCACCGCCGTGCAGTCTGTTATGCCCCGACTCATTCTTATCCTTCCTGTAGGAACATATTTGTGTTTGTTGTGAAAGAAAAGCAGGAATAAATAAATTGAACGGGAGACGCCATCGCGGCTTCAGCGCTACACGACAGTCTGCAACAACAAACGACCTGGACTCAACTCTTTCTCTTGGAAATCCAACAGTGGCCTTCGACCGCTGAATACGAATCAAAGAAAACTGCGGAGGGGTCAGCTGATAGTCCTCATGCTGGTTTTGCAACAGTTAATTCAGCGCATAAATAGTATTATAAATAGTTTCCTTTGTGATAAATTTGCAGCACATTCTTAGATGTAGTAGAGTGTGATGAATACTGGGGCTTGTGCCAGACCACAAGGTTAAATAATAAAAAAAGCTCTGTCCCCTTAGAAGTGTAAGGTTTACAGTGAAAGGCCCCCATGGCAACACAAGACCATCGCTTTCAGCAAGTTGTCCAACTGGAAAATGCACAAGCACACACACGTCCACATACAGAACCTCTATGTACACAAGGGCACTTATGTAATATAGGATAGACAAAACATACAGTATAGACTGAAGGAGCTGTCAACACGAGCAGTGTGCCTTTCCTGGCCTTTGTGTGTGTTGTGTGCCATGGTCTACTCACTGTAAATGGACAAGTTGGTGGAGAATTGAGACAATTAGAGGAGATCATAGTGTGAAAGACAGAGCAGCTACAGGCTTCAGTGGATTTTCCAGAGGTTTATAAGGTAAATCACCAGATGTAACAGTGTAATGATGAAAGGAGGACAGATTGTTCCCTGACATGTGAGGTGTTGTGACTTATTTAGAATTAAACACAAAAGCCTCTGTTGGTATTTGTATCATCACATTTTGCAGTGACCTGCAAAATGTGCACGTCGGGGCAAATGATATGTTACATTAAGATAAAGTGGTATTATTTAGCTTCAATTCTAAATGTATGTTATGTATAGCATTGGAAAGGACTGATTTAATATAGTACAGGCATTTATTATTATATCTTACAATATCTTGATATAAAATATTGCTAACATAAAAGACCTAGACTTGGTTTTACATATTAATTTCTCTTTTTGACAAAAAAAATACTCCCCTTTAAAGGAAATGATTCATTAACTTGAATTTAACTAACTTAGTTCCCTTTTAACATAGGAACATATAAATAATTTAAAGGCATAAACAAGATGTACTTAAATGGCTCAATTCTTCTTCCTTTTCTACATTTGGACTAAAAATGCAGACTATTGTTTTATTCTAAACCGGTGCTGCCCCCTGGTGGCATGAATAACACCAGCGTCACTAATATTTCTGAACCAACACAATCAGACACAAGCTTGGCTAATTCCATGGAAAAAACACCCAGAAAGAAACGCTGTCTGTGCCATTCACTGTGCTGACCTTTGAATACACTACTTCATATTCACTCTTTTAGGCTAATGGCATCATAAATGAGGGTAGCTACATCAGAATAAGGCATTACGCCACATTTCTTGAGAGAGGAGATACTGTAGTTGGCAGTGTTCATGAAGATGGCATGAATCTAAAACTGGACGAAACATTTAAAACAGGGTTAAGGGGCCCGAGTTAGACACGACAATGCTGTCTCACGAATCTGACGAGGAACATCAACCTTATTCAACGCTATAATCATGCCAGCTTATGGTGATTTAATATGGTGGGGTTGGGTCAACATGGCCATCCACCCTCTTTGCACATGTTCAAGGTGTTAAGCCCCTCTACAGGAAAGCCAGGACACTGAATGTCCCTCACAGCTGGATCAGCTGCCTTGACCTTCAAGATTCAATGCACGAGGCGGCCGTGACCTGCACGACTGAGAATCCGCACAAACGTGTGTGTACCTACTTTAGTCTGGAAGCAGCAGAAGAGCTGGGTCAGGTAGGGGTGTTTCCTGGCCAAGGCAAGGATCCGTTTCTCAGTGAGGGTGCAGTCCACGTCGTCATCCTGCAGGATCACGTCTTTCTTCAGCACTTTGACGGCGTACACCTCATCACCGCCTTTCAGCTCTGCCAGCATCACCTGGTCACGTGATATGGTTATGGATATGGTTTTATTTTAGTGATGCAGAGCTACAAGCATGTGTCAGGAAGGCGAAACTCACCTTTCCAAAGCTGCCTTTTCCCAGAACTTTGATGAAGACAAAGTCTTGCAAGTCCATCCTTTTGACTTCAGGAGCCATGTGACACTTGACGCCTCCATTTTCATGACTTCCTTCACCCGCAGCACTCCCGCCACTTCCCCCTTCCCCACTCTTCTTCGCCCTGATGGTCGCATCTGACGAGGCTGCAGAGAGAGGGTGCGTTTTCTTCTCTTCACCGTGGTGATCAAATGAGAGAACCTTCCGGATGTTTTCCAGCTCCGCGGCATCTTGACAAAGATAACAACCATTTGGTCTACTTGTTCTTTTGGGAGGATCAAACAGACGCCTTTCAGAATTTTCTGCTACCTTGCTCACATGGTGACGTGGGGGCAGACTTGGAACGATCATCTTCAGGTTTTGGTGTCCCTGATAAGACCTGCTGGGGATCCTGAACCTGAGGCAGCTGTTGAGAAAAAGTCTTAAAAACACAAGAGATCAGCTTAGTTTTTGTTTTGTTTTTTTTTGCAAAGTATAGAGTGTAAAACAATCCATAATATTCGATAACTGACCTTTTTTCTTCTCTGGGCGCTGTTGAAAATCTTGTCTGGCGTAACTCCGAGGTCTGAGAGGACTTTAGCGATTCCTCTGGCATCAACGCCACAGTTAGGAGCTACGTTCCTCTCACAGCGGCGGTGTACATTCACTTTGCACACTGAGACAAGCATCACAGAGCAGATTCAGCAGGTTTGTTGTCGGGTTCAGAGACTCATACAGCCGACAGGAGACATACGGACCTTTACACTGGAGTCCCTGTCGGAGCAGACCCCACAGCAGGGATCCACAGTGGTCGCAGAAGGTCAGAACCTTAAAGTTGTGGATGCTAAACTTGTGTGGAACATTGACGCTGAACCTCTGAGATCCAACTAACTGTAACGAGAAAAAAGTAAGCACTGGGTGTGATCCGCCTGAACCAAAGATCTGTCCTTTATTCTAGAAATGAGGTTTTAATCCCCAAAACTATTGGTCTAAATCAGAACATCGACGCTTGGAAGGTACAAATGCAGTGATGCATGTGCAGAGATGTAGATCAGCACCTCGCCGCCTGCATCCTCCTTCTTCATCCCTGCACACTTGGTGATGATCAGCTCATGGCAACGCTTATGGACCACACAGGTGCAAACTACAGGAGATCACGTATGCAAGCAAAGGAAATACATTAAGACTTATTTTTATTAATGATTATTATCATTATGTAATGCAAAATGACCTTGCAATAACACATGCCTAATAAACACACTACTACCTTGACATTGGTAGCCCTGTTTTCCCAAGACACCCCTGAAAATATGAGGAAGAAAGAGTTGGTCAAGATGAGTTGGTCAAGATTTTAAAATATATCCATATAAACCCAATTTTAGATAATCATCCTACTTAGGGTATATGTTATTATCCTACCAGATGAAGTCCCTGCAGTGGGAACAGTACGTGGGCTGTCTCAGGTACGTGGCCATGAACTTGTGGCCATTTACTTGGTGGACCCTGCGGCGGACGGCACCCTGACGTTTCCGGGGACGCATCCGCTGCCGAAACACACGCTCTTCATTCTCGGTGGAGCTTGCTCTAGCTGGAAACACACGTACACAGAAGATTTTTTTTCCAAACAAGATTAAAGATGTTCCTGGTCATCAAAATGTGCAGTAACGCCCTCCGGACACTAGATGGCGTCGACTGTCTGTAAGTGAGGAAGAGAAGTCATTATATTCTTTGGCTTTTAGTCCTTTTCCTTCGGAAAGTCACCATTATTTGAGCAAATTACAATGTTATCATCATTATTATATGTTCACCTTTGAATTAAGTGTAGCCATGTTCCACTTATAAAGTCAACAAAATGTCCTCCTCAATCAGATAAAACTAAAATCCCTAAAAATGTTTTTTTATTTTTTGCAAAAACAAAGCTATTCAGACTTCCTCCCCATCGCAACCTTGATTTAAAAACAAATACACAGATGTGTTAATTCACCCTGTATGAAAACAATTCATAAAGCAATTAAAATCTAAAGGCAAAACAGCATCGGCAACCAAAGACAGCACTGGTCCTGACTGGTTTCTTACACTCCAGCACATTTGCTTTCCATTAGTCACCCAGTAAATCTACACTTTAATCAGATTTTAAGCGACTTAATACGTTAACAGCCTTTAAAATACTGTCGTGTCAGCCAACGCCCAAGAACATAAGAATGTTGGTTGGTTTATAAGATATTTGGTCTGAGTGAGGCCTTTAATGTTCACCTCTGCCAGATCTAAACAAGACAGTTAAGGGGGAGGGGGATTCATTGGACTCTTTACTGCAGACTAACACGTCTTCTACCTAACAGCTTTTTAAAGACCTTCCTCTGGATTTAGTTTAAATTGGATCATATATTTTTATTGCCAGTTACAAGATTGTCTCTAAGTGCTTTACAGAAAGCTAGAGCCCGACCACAGAGCAGAGAAGTCCCTTCTCTGGGGAGAAACCTTGAGCAGGACCAGAAATCATCCTGAAGGCCGGCAAAAGACATCAGTGACCTTGATGTTGTCAGCTGGGGGGTGTTCAGCCATGGCACATTGACAGACCTGCTCGTCCTCTGACGTTCCCCTCATGACCCCAAATATTAAAGACCCGGATGAATAAGGATGCACAGCACAAAGGCAGTGTGATGATTTATTCATGAAACATGAACCCACAACAGGGAAGTCTCTGCAAATAAAACAGATTTATTTTCATTATGCTGACTGTGACTAGACGAGAGCCAGGAAAACACATTGATATTAAAAAAAGTGGCACACATATGTCACTCCATGGATGCATGTGTGTGTGTGTGTGTGTGAGAGAGAGAGACAGAGAAAGAGAGACAGAGAGATAGAGAGAAAGATTGCAGTCATTACTAAAGTGTGTTTGAATAGCAGACACCAAGAAACCATGTGGGTGAACTGTCAGGCCTGAGAGCTGCAATCAACCTATTAGCTTCACACACACACACACACACACACACACGCACACACACACGCACACACACACACACACACACACACACAATGATGTAAGCGGTCCATTAGAGAACACTCCACTTTACTAATCAATCTATCATCCACCCCCCAGCTGACCTCCAGTTAACTCACTCTCCATCTCACCCTCATTCTGTCGTGTCGTTCTAAAATTATAAACAATCCACACACACACTGCCATCTGTATCAAACAGCAGCACGCCATTAAAATGTATCTGGAATGTTTTAGTTATTCTTGCAGTCGTGTGCTCACGCTGACCCATATAGACGCACAGATCATATAATCACCACAGTTTCCACCTGGAGTTTGGATCCATTTAGAGTCTTTAAAAATGTTGTGATATATTAAAAAAAACAATTGAATGATTTAACGAAGGAAGCCATATAATCCAAATCCTATTTAATAGTCCTCACTGAGATAATCCTCAGGAAAATGATCAAAAGTTGACGCAGGATTATCGTGTCTGGCTGGAGGCCTGTAATGATTAATACCTTTCAGTCCAGGTTATGTCACCACATTAATGTGGGAGAGATCAGTCTTACCTTCGCTGGAAGATCCTGCAAGGTCAATGATCACATACACCCTCCCCACTGGCTCCAGGTCAATCTGCAGGCAGAGAGGTGGTGGAAATTAAATGAGGCAAGGACAAAGCAAAATTATCCAATTTAAAAGTAGGGAAAAAAGAGATATATTCTCATTGACATTAGAGAAGAAAGGGGAGAGAAGGGAACCGAAGAGGAGAGGTCAGGTGACATTTGGAACACTTTTTCTCTCCGTTGTTTGTTTGTTCCAGAAACAGGCGCCACCTTAGAATGCTCTTAATGTGTCTTCATTTTCGAGGGCTGAGCATGTCACAAACATGATTATTCTCATCCATTTGCGTTCGCCGCGAGACGGAGCAGGAGGAAGGAAGTCATTGTGTCTGATGGACGGAAGCGCGAGGAAGAAGATGGCTACAAATGTGGAAGAGGAGCGTAGGAGGCGCGGCTGTCCATCAAAGGGACAGAGAGCATTGTTTATCGCATTAAAAGGCGTCATAAAGTGCATTAGCAGATTGTGTCGTGGTAAGATCCAGGCGCCGTATTAATGCTTATTTCCTATAAAAGGGTTGTTTCCTGATTAAATGTATTTTAGGGTGCTGATCAAATCAAATCAAATCAATCTTTATTTATATAGCGTCTTTTACAAACAAAATTGTTTCAAGGCGCTTTCCAGAATCCCAGGGCCTAACCCCAGGCAGGCAACAGTGGCAAGGAAAAACTCCCCTTTAACAGGAAGAAACCTTGAGCAGGACCAGGCTCATGTAGGGGGACCCTCCTGCTGATGGGGGCTGGGTAGAGAGAGAGGAGAGGAGAGGAGAGGAGAGGAGAGGAGAGGAGAGGAGAGGAGAGGAGAGGAGAGGCGAGGGAGAGGGAGAGGGAGAGGGAGATTATGACATCACCGTGAGATGAAAACTGTCCGTAAACATCCGACACACAGACAGACACACGGACATCACCTCCTTTCCGCTGGGGTCACAGCCCTCTATTCATCAGCTGCGGACTGAGCGTGCTCAGACTCGCAGGTGCTGGTGCTCCTATATATAGAGCAGCAGAGGAAGGAAAAGGCCTTCTGCCTGCGCAGCACGTGTCGGTGTGCGTTGGTTCTCAGGCGTACGGCAGATGCACGGCTGCACCGCATGCGTGGGGGCAGGTAGTACAACACAACATGATCTTTACAAAATGGCAACTCTAAAGGTTGAATAAAAGGGAGTAATTAGTTGTATTTAAGCATAAATTTTAGTCCCGAGTTCCACAGCTCCGTTGATAGTTTTTTAATAGCTGAGGCAGGCAGATTTGGCTGGTTGAATTTTAATTAGAAGAGCCTCTATTCCACCTTAAAAGAATCATTGATCATGCACAGTCCACAGATTTAAAGCTCGCGGCATTATTGTTGTTAATAATGTGACCTGCATTAATGCATTATGGAAATGCGGACGCAGGATTTCACCTCCTGTTTGGAAGCGAGGAGCTTGGTTAATCATTTCCATGCATTGACAGAAAAAATACGCTCATATTTTAACTTCGTTACTGCTGCCTGCTCCTCAGAGGGATAGCCCGTTTACAATTCACGAGCCTTATATCATGTGCGCTTCATCATGTGGTCAGCCATGTGTGCACGTGTGTGTCTGTGTGTAATTACTGTACAAATCGGATGTATTTAAGGGGGGGGGGGGGGGAGTTTAATTTAATCCATGTCCATGTGCGTTTTATCCAAGCTTTTTAAAGGAAAAAAACAAACCTTCGAAGAGTTATTAAGAAGAAAAATTTAAATATGTTGGAATAAATCTGTGGCTTGAATGAACGTGTGGCCGCGTTAAGGATTCCAAAGTTGTTGTGCTCGAGTGAAAATATCATCTTTTAACACCCCAGAGAGCCAAAAAGGTGGAAAAGCTGCCTGAATTCTGAAGAAATGATGAGAACTGTGCACGGATGTGTTGATACCTCCTCTCCTTTGCCGAACCCTCTATCTCTCTCTCTTTCTCGAACACACACACACACACACACACACACACACACACACACACACACACACACACACTTGACTAGTCTGCACAACAAAAGTGAAAGCCAGGATGTCAAACTCCTGCCTCAGAGCTGCACATACACACAATTAGCGATCCCAAACTTAGCGGCAGTAGCGGAGAGAGAACAAGAAGAGCAAAATCACAGAGAGAAAGGCAGAGAGGGAAGGAGAGAGAAAGAGAGGGAGAGAACAAGGGGAACATTGTGTTTTCAGTCCTGGGTGACAGAGCATGCATACAGTGTCTGTGGAATGACACACTGCAGAGCCTTCACACACAGAAGCACACATGCCAGGAGCCCCATTAAAAGAGGGCCTCATCTGAGGCACCATCACTCTCTCCTGCCTCTTTTTAAGTTTGCCGTTGCACTGATACGCCTTTGCAAAGGAAAAAAAAAACACCCACAAATGTTACCAACTTCCATTAAAGAAAATCAGTATTGCATTTGCAATAAAATAGAAATTGGAGTAAAGGATGAGGCGTTGATGGTCCTCAGAAGTATAGCCATATCAACAATGGTTGGCCTGTTAACAATGATCCAGCGTCGCTTATTCAACAAGGACAAATTAGGCAGCGGCACGGCTAAACATCAAGGCTTGCTGACAGGAGGAGGTGTGTGTGCGTACGTGCTTGCATGTACGTTTGAGCGTGCATGCTCAGCGGACTCCTAATTTCTTTAAAGTAAATACAGTGCATTAGGAAAGGCCCAAGATGGCTTCCAGACACCAGAAGCTTGGCCAAAACCCGCCTGTCCCCTCAGCTGGTAAAGACAGGTGAGGTTCTATTTGATATACTAACTTCTAAAGATCTTTCTTTTAAAGTTTACCAGATACATCCAACTGGGAACACATCCCATGGTTGACCCAAGGCGCACCACAGGGATTTTATAGTATACCCATCTGTTCTCCAAAGGCCCTCCAAGCTATTGGCATACACAGAAGGACTAAAAATAAGGAGTGGGCAGAACTGAGGGAATATCAGAGCAACGCTAAATGTGAACTAGAGCCATTTGCAGTTCATTGTATGGTAAATCAACCAAAAGCCCCTCCAGCGGCTTCATATGCCAACATGTGTACAGTGCTCTTTAGCTGATTTATGTCAAGTGAAGAGCTTAAATTAGGATGAGGATGAATATATTCTTAACTGGTGATAAGGAAAATGGAGCGGAGAGTTATAGCAGGAAATACTGGAACTGGGACAAATACTCCACATGCAAAAAACAATAAAAAAACATTTGTCTACAAACTGCAGTTTTAATCATTCATGATGATTGCTAACATGGAAACATGCGATTTGCCGAATGCAATTATTCCCCGATCAGGTATTCAGACAGTAAATATATGAAGGAGGAAAGCAGTTCCTGCTGGTGACCGCTAGGGGTCAGAGCCTGAGTGAAATTATTAATGGCGCCTGTACATGAGCAGTCCTGATAATTATAGCAACGACTGTTTATATAAGCTCATCTCCTCCACAATGTATTCATCACACACACACACACACACACACACACACTCTTTTCTAGGCATAATACATTACCCAGCTCCTTACCCCAACCCTAACCATCCCAGCTAACCCTCATTTGAAGTTGTGAGGACCAGCCAAAATGTCCTCACTTTCCAAAATGTCCTACTTCTGGCACTGACCTAAACACACAAAGGGAAGGCGAGATACATTACTGTTAACATTAGCATTTGTATTCCCACCAACTACCACCACCCTGACCCCCTATGAGGCATACCTGAGGCTCCATGAGCACCTTTTTTTAAATCTAAATTGCTGTCTTATTAGCATGTTGCAGAGGCCAAATAGTGTATATTTGCATACCAGGCTTACAAAAAAGAAACAAAAAAAACATGCCCAGTGCTATAGCCCATCACCATGGGCAAATCAAACTGGGGAGGGGAGCAGACCTGCCTCCAGTCAACACAGTGTGAATAATCTTGTTGTTGGCGTTGTTTATTTTGCTGTTTGTTGTATCTATAGCAACAAAGTCATCAGGTGCTCCTGGGAATCAGTGAATATTTTTCATGTGTTTAGCGCTCAACTTATGCAGAAGTCTGTTAGTTCGTTAGCATGTCACGTGTTGTCAATGAAGACCTTAATGTCTTAACTTAATCACAAGGAGACGTATCCCTGCGAGACAGCGCTGTCCCTCATCTTTGACAGCTCACATGAGTCTTGGTCCAGCTTCAGTCATGTGGCTGAATGTTTGTGAGAGGACACCAAAGGCCTGCTGCAATATAAACACATTCCTATGTTCCTTTTTGTCAAATCATGGCTTGGCCCATTATTTTGGAAAGTTAATGATTATGTGATATAAATTTCCTTCTAAATGTGGCTGTATTGATGGAAATTCTTTATACACAGGGGCAGGAATGAAGCACTGGTTGCACTGGACTCAAACCATTAAAACTGTTCTTGGATGCTGCAGTTAGCATAAAGCAGTTATGCTCTTTAGTGAATATTCGTATCTGGCATGATGCACAACATTGGCCATCTTGTAGGGGAGGAAAAGGAGACGTCGAAAGTACAATTCTGCCCTGCGGTGCTCACCAGTGATTTAGTTGGCAGAAATTCCATAGATGCTTGACCTCTGAAGTTCACATTCTCTGAATTAGAATTGTTACATAAGTCTTATTGTGGTCTATAAGGACTTAAAACCTTCAGCAAGATATTTTTGTTTTTCCCTCTTATCTCTATGTTGTTCCTTCTTGGATTTAACTCAGCAGACTTTCGTGAAAACCAAGCACAAGGTTGAGCGGCGCTTTTTAAAAAAACACATCTTTTCCGAGAGAATCAGATTGTTTCCCGAAATTGAATAAATAAAAGAATATTAGGAAGCATGCAACAGCCAATTACTTTTAGAGTGTGTCTCCATTATAGCCTCCCAGAGAGGAGACATTTGTGACAATGCAGCAACATCTCTCTCTCTCTCTCTCTCTCTTGTCTTCCCTTCTATCTATGGGAAGTAAACTTGGACAGTGAAAACAGGAAGAAAGGCCCACCGTGTGACTCAAAAACACGACTGCTAATTTTAGACTCATACACACATATGCGGCCCTGCCCCTGCTTCCTTCAGTTTGTCCAAAGGACACCCCTCAACCAGAGCCCACAGGGAAATGAGGTCAGAGACAGAGAGAGAAAGCAGGCCGGAGCCTGATCTGAAATGGTCAATTGGGAGCATTTTTAGCATTTGGGGCGTCTGACATGATTCTTTGTGGGTAGTTATGGTGAAAAAGCAGCTCTGTACTTTGACATTTCTGCTGCATGCGTGTTTTACATGAGAACAACAGTGTTCAGCCACGAAGCGGAGCACTCCGCATTCCTCAGATGACTGCAGAGACAAACAGACAGCGTCACTTATTAACATGAAACGCATCGTGTGCCATTCTCTTCACCTCTGCAGACGTACAGCTGGATGCAGCAGAACCGCCGTCGCTGACACTTTCACCCACGGAACAGCCACAGCGCAACCACAGCCTTGCCCCAAATACAGCCATGTGACCACAGACCGCAGGTTGTTTAGGTTTATTAAACATTACTGTGATTTGGCTGGGTTAAAAACAACACAAACACGACTCTTCATACCAGGGTTTAGCGCATGTTGCTCAAATAATACTTAAGGATTAGATGCTAACGCGAGTGGTCAGGGAAATAGAAAAGGCTAGCGGAGTCAAGATAGTGCATTCTCCTCCAAAGAAGGGGATCTCGTGGTCGGTGTCTCATAATAAACTGGAGTTTTCAACTGACAGTGATAAAAACCCATCTGCTGACTCAGCACCTGCAGCCTTTCCTGGCCAAGTCAAACTAAACATAGAACACACCAGCAAGACTAAATCAACAGTAACGTGCTCTGCAGCTCAGAGGCAAAAATCCCCATTCACAAGGAAAATGGGAACGGGATGCATGGAAGGGACGATCTTCCACCCTCTTTTATGGCAAGCCATGCTTTATTTTTGCCCTTGAACGATCAGAGGACAGTAACTAGACTGGCTCCGACTTAGACCATTTATTTCTTTATTTTGTCCTTTTATTTAGATCAATTTGACAGGCTAGCATCCCTTTTATCAGCCAATGATCCTACAGTCAGCCTGAGTGGACTTAGTCGACTGGTTATTTTGTGCTTTTATAACATAGCACGAACATGAAATCACATCATTTGGTATTAGAAGGTCTTGTTTGAGCCTAGAACACTAGAGAATGAAAATGTCAATATTCTGTTTTGTAATTAAATAGAGGCATAAAACTGCAAGTAAACAGATAATTGATGGAACACACAACAAAAATGAATGATTCTGTGGTGTGAGTCTCAATGAATACACTCAACTGAAACCATCCAGTGTAAGAATGAAGCCACTCAACTGGCTGTTGTTGCTTAAAATAACGATAATGTGGAGTATTCATCTGCAGCCGAGTGTGCCTACGTGGGATGTGTGTTGGAGGGCAGCACTTGTGTGCAGACCACTTAGCCCGATGAACTAACATGAAACATGGGAAGAGCTGCATCCGTTCCGATCTCATCCGCTTTTAGGTCATCATTTTTCTGTTCGATGGCATTTAATTAGATGGTGTTTCAGGAGAGGACACCGAACTGAAGAGCCTATGTGAATTTCATTATATCTGCGCACTTGAGTGCATCTTAGCTGTGATTCCAGGATGGCTAAGTGCAATACCCTTGACAGAAATTCAAATTAACATCATATTCGTTGGTAATGTTAATTATAGACTGTATTATAGCTTAAAGTGGCGGCCACCTGCAGGAAGGAGCTTCCGAGTGTGGAAGACTGAAGAGCATCAGTTATCTATTAAAAATAAAAGGCTGAAGCTAGCATGTGAAGCCTTGTCCTCAACAACAGGAACCATGCTCAAGGAATATAATCAAATGCTCCAGGCATTAACAGGCATGCATTCTTACTGTTTAGGAAAATCACCCACTATAAATGAAGCCTGGTCATTTCAGACATGTCATTAAGTGATAGCAAGACCTTCAATTTTATGTTCCGTTCAAGAATGGATGGCTAAAGGATCAGACCAGGAGACCCTCCACATCATGTTGCAGAACGACACAAAGCAAACAGATGTATTAGCAGGTCTATTATGTCAAAGAGGAGAATGAAAAATCAAACTGTCCTAAAAGCCCTGTTTCTTTCCTGACGCACTTGAAAGCACCGTTTCTCCCATAGGAAAGACCTTTGTTTCCATAATCTTGTTCCCTGTCTCAACCTGCCACCGATAAACCTGATGACCTCATCAATAATACACTCAATGATCCATCAGCTTAACCTCCTTAGACAACAATAACAGGAGCTGGACAGTGTGTGGTCCCAACACAGCCCCCCCTTCACCCCTTCGGTAGCTGTGCTCTGGCTCGCTGACTCAGCTTAGGAAAACTGCATCACTTGTGCACCAGCCAATGTGATTTTCTGATTGTAATATGGTTAATTTAGTCAGAACAACATCAGTAACCGTCGAGGTCTGGGGTGGGCCTGCAGGGGCGTACAGTACGCTCTGGCTCGGGATCAACATACCCAGTAAACCTAGCATTTCTAATCGTGTTAAATGGCAACACAAGGCTGGTTATCAGCTCAATCAGTCAAATACGCCAGAATGTTCACATGACGTCAGGGTACGAGCGGCGACGGCCGTGAGAGAGCAGGAACGCCTGTTGTCGTGGCGAAAATGTTATTA
This sequence comes from Takifugu rubripes, assembly GCF_901000725.2. Classification (NCBI taxonomy): domain Eukaryota; kingdom Metazoa; phylum Chordata; class Actinopteri; order Tetraodontiformes; family Tetraodontidae; genus Takifugu; species Takifugu rubripes. Next base: position 8,240,509 of record NC_042288.1, read on the forward strand.
TTAAGTATTAAGCTGCTATTGAGGCGACCACAAGTCTCGTGAAGCGCGACATATTTGCAACTCTTGGCTGGGAAGAGAGTCGAGGACGTGCTGCTTCAGAGGAGGAGCGTGAAAAACCTCCCAATTCCTCCTGTTCGCGCTGGGTTTCGGAGTTCTTAGGTGCTCCTTCTGAGCCTGTTTCTCTCCAGCGTGACCTTCTCGGCAGCAGGTCAGCTGCGTGGTCCCTGTTTCCATGGCGATGTACCCTTGTCAGAACTGATCCAGCTCCACCAGAATAAGTCTGTAGCACAGGCCTCAGGTGTAACTGGTCGTTCCGGTTGTAGCACCGGTTTCAACTGGTGCTAGTGATACTGGCCCAGATGGGTAGAAGCTGGGTGACAGGAAGCAACCCCTGAGCCTCGGGCCAAAGGCTAACAACCTCAAAAAAAATGCTAAAACGCCATATGTGCTGTTTACCTAGACGGCAAACAGTGATGAAAAGTGAAACTGTTTGTCGACTCTGTTGTTCTGGGCTCAGCCAATGCAACAGCTTTCCAATCAGTCTGATTCAATGCATATTTAAAATCGGATTAATAATTGAATAGGGTTGCATAAAACATCAAAGGGCTTAAACAGCCTCCATTAGTCAGCATGAATACTTTTTATTTATTTTAAATGTTTCAAGCTTGATTTGTTTGCGTGATTGAATAAATCATGATTGCCCAAAATACAATATTTGACACAAAGCTGACTCCTAGATGCATGCTGGGGGCATCTTGGAGAATTTCAGTCCTGATGTTGGACATTGGTGAGACGTCTTCTCCAGCTCATAAACTTAAGTAGAGGGGTTTTATAAAAAGAATAAATAAAAAAAGAAAGGGTAATAACCCGTGTTTTTCTGCATTTAAACCACAGTTGAAGTGGATTATTTTGCACCTGTAACATCTTTAACCCTGACTGACTCACCCAGTCCTCGAAGTGTTTGCTGCCGTTGTTCAGGATGTCCTCAAACTGGATGGTGCAGTTGGCCACAAAGTCGTCGTAGCCGATAGGCGCGTCGTGGAAGACGGACAGCTCGATTTTGTGGCCATCGTGGACCTCCGTGGTGAACTCGTCGTTCCATGTGGGGCTGTTGGTCTTCTGCTTGGTGGTGGTTTGGCCGACGCGGCAGTTGTCCACGTTCAGGGCGATGTACGGGTCCAGGAGGAAGGATTGGTTCTTGGGGCCGACGGCGTGACGCAGTGACCAGGCCGTCGGCTTGAGCTCCAGAGCTTCGCAAATCTTGATTTTCAGCTGTCCGTTGAAGACCACCATGGTGAATGTGGTGGTGCTGAAGCCCCTCCGACGCTCGGTGTTCAGCCCCTGAAACCAGCCGGCGTCTCCCCGCAGCCACTTGAAAAGATTTCACTACTGTAAAGCAACGATTCAACCGGTGGTCCTGCAGACAGACACCGGAGTTCTTTTACCCCCCCTGTCGCCAACTACCAAGCTTCGGTGTGATCCAGCCGACAAGCAGAGGCCCCGCACGGGAGCTGGGGTGTCATTTTAGTTATGATCTCGGTGGGTTCAGCGGAGCGAACTGAACGCGCGGACCCGTGTTGCATTGCAGTGTGCGGCGGGTGGGAGGCTCCAGATGTCTGCTGGAGGCTGCCGCTGGCTGCGCATCGGGGGGATGATATTCGAGGCGGACCGCAGCGACTGGAGAAGAGGGGCGCAGAGGAGGGGCTAGGTCGGTAGGTATTTAAGGGTTCCAGCTGATCTCAGGCCGCCGCCGCCGTCGCTGCTCTCCGCGCACTAAATGCGTAAAACACGTCAGATTTCGAGCAGACTGCCGTGAGGAGGGAAGAGAGGGGCGGGGGGGACCCGCGGCGCACACCCAGACTAGGGAGTGCGTTTGTTGCTGGCAGATATATGGATATAATAAAGTGCTCCACATCCCCAACCACCGAGGTGCCCTGGAGCAAGGCGCGCAGGTGGTGTTGGGATATTTAGGGTTTTGTGGTGGATTTCCTGCAGCATATCTGCTCTGTCAGTAAAGGCCAGAGCTTTAATAGATGGGACATATGGGGATGAATATGTGAGACATGTATGGAATGCCACATAGATGTGGCCATATAGCCACAGTAATATATGCTGCAGTGGAAAGACTCTATATGTGCACAACAATCTGCGTGTCCAGATTAAATAGATGTTCCTTTCCCATCCTTTCTGCAAAGCCCTGAGTTAAGCTGCAGCCTGGAATGCTGTAGTCTGTCCTCTGTACTCTGCTGGAATACAGATATTGACAGAATGTTGTATCTGCAGACAGCGGCGCACTCGCTTCTACAGTCAAGTGTCCTTGTGCTGATACAGCAGCACACACCCTTGTATGAACACCCAGGACTTGTTGCAACATTACTCTCGCGCCTGATGCATCCCTTGTTGTGTTGTGTGGAACTAATAAATGTAGCAATTTTGTGCTTCTGGACTCAATGTTCTCACTGTGGAACATTATAGCTAATCAAATTCCACTGTTGTCTGCAATGTTGAACTGTATACTTCTGTATACTTGGACTTATTGTTGTTGATGCATTAAAAACTGATGGAAAACTCAATATATACCTGTGTATGTATTTAAAGAACGTATGTTGAACTGGATGGGGATGTTTCAAGCTGCTGATGCAGTTTGGATGTCCTTACTTGCCCTTCTAAATAGAGGAAACAATGTGGGAGAACCACGCTAATCCCCATTGATCGCAACAGACAAACATTCAGCCATTTGGTTGATTTTTGTATTGTTTCAAGTTCTGATTATTAAGAATATCCCATCCGAGAAGTTCCAGTTTGGATTCTGTCAGTTTAAATTGGGAACTGTTCAGTTCATGGAAGTTAAAAAGAGCTGCTCACTTGGCTTAATTGTTTCATTCTTGTGCATGAGTGGGAATGGAAGTTCTTATTCGAATGATCATTACTCCTGCCAAAAAGGATTTTTCTCTTCATAAAACACCTGTACCTCCTGGGTCTCGAGTCCTGCATCTGAAGCTGCAACTAACTGCTTTGTTCATTTTGAAGCAAGGAAGAAGAAGACGAGGTCTGAGTTTTAATTTGACTTTACACACTGTTTTTTTCTATCCCATAAAGTCCAAATATTCCTCCATCCCTCATCTTTTTTTCTCATTAAGATTCTCTGAGTTCTGACGGCAGACAGAGGAAATCCCCTGGACATCAGCCATGTCCTGCTGCCTCTCTCGCCAAGAGTCAGGAGTGGTAGACAGAATCAAACTGTAGCTTTCGTTACAGCTGTGATAATGACATGACAACAATCTCCACTCAGACACACTTAAAAGGAAGATTCCAACCAGAAGGGCATGAAAATCTTTTATTTATCCAAATAATTTACATTCACATTAAACTCCTTTGATTAATGTTTTCCAGATGAAATGGAAATTTGAATAGAGCTAGGTCCAGATTCACAGACATTCACGGATTTACCCCCTTTCTTTTTCCAGCTCGAGAAACGTACGCCCCTACAAGCTGCAGTACCTACAAATCAACAGCAGAGGTCACTATATATCAGCCTCTACATTCCACCCGCATTCACGTGTGTTTCATCAGGCCTTGGCTGCTTCTTTCTGGTCCTTCCTCAAAAAAATGACATTCCTACCAGAAAATACATTAGACATATGATACATGAATCCAATGACCTTAACGTGGAAACGTTCCTCGTTATCCAGCTCCATCCCTTATTCTACTATTAAATTATGAGCAAGCTGTTATAGCTATTTTTCATACCTACTTCTATTCATTTTCCTCACAACGTTTACCTGCATGAAACAATCAATATCTCCATTTTTGTGTAATTTTGATATAGAAATACCAGAGAAGGACAATGCAAAGGTGAATAGATAGTCATTATACTGTATCTGTAGGTGACTCATTCCATTAAATTGACATTTATAACACCAAAGTCTTATGGTTAATTTCTAGTTCATAATCAACCCAGTGTTAATGAATATTGACGTGGGAAGAGTCCATCTCCTCACATCCTTGACCTTGTGACTCGATTGGCAAGGAAAGTCTTTCCAAGATCAGTATTCCCACCACAAGGCATTTGATAAACCCTGTATAGAGAGGTGAGGCAGATGGGCTCGCTGCTGAAGAAATCAGGACAAAAAAGAAGCGGATGTCAGCAGCAGAGGTGCGCAGCAGAGAGCAGAAGGTAGAGCTGCGTCCCAGGAGGGGTGTAAAAAAAGGAGCTGGATTGTAATGAACCAGCTGTGAGTCAGGTAAGATGGAGTCCACAGGAGGTTAGAATCATCTGTAAAATAGAAAATATTCATTCGTTTATTTGAGTATATAAAACCCAGGTCCCATGGCACTGGCTGTCTATCTGCAACTAAAAGAACTCTGGAGCAAAGTCCCCATATTTCTTTGTCCCAGCCGTTGATGTTTGGCAAGCACAGCTGGGCCAAGCTTGAAAACATTAGCAGTGTTTTGGATGGAAGTGTGTGGATTGGAGGAAGACTGGGAAGAAGACTAATAAACCACACTCGCTCTCACCTTGTGATGCACCATGGTGATCCAAATCCAGTTGCTCCAATGGAAACCTTTTACACACAACACTACAAGGGTTTTTCCCATAGTGTTGGACTGAAGTTGGTAGGTTTTTTGGGGGGGGGGGGCAGGAAAAGAGAGGACAATGATCTCATTCTCCCTGCGCGCCTTCCTGCAAAGAACAGGCTGAGAGATTAAATTAAGTTTTAATCCAGGGATACGGCATGGCAGAACCGACCCCTGCTGTGTGAGCCTGGTTTTTACCCCATTGGTTCACGTACGCGCGCGTGTTCTGCAGAACAGAAAGTGCAATATGACGCGAAAAGCCGTGCGTCGCCGTCACTTGGCCTTTGCGTAGTGCCCGTCAGCTGCGGCTTTATGACATCACGTCCGTGCGGGACTGTCTCTTTAACCGTGCGCGGCCGTGCTGCTCATGCTCGGATGCTTTTGTGCCGGAGTCCCCCCCACCCCTCCCCCCCGTCCCTCCCGTCAGGGAGAGCAGCTGTAGATCCGAGCTGCGTTATCACACACGCGCGGAGGAGACGCGCCGCTTTCGCTGATGAGAAAAGCTCGTGTAACACGTGTAACCATCCGGGTCCAAGCTTCCGTTAGTGTTGTCACTCTCATCTCCGGGTGTTGACAGCCCTGTCACCGAGGGGCATCCCGGTGCAGCCGTTTGTTTACATCGGAACCATCACCGCGGAGGAAGGAAGTTGGTAAATTTGCGAGGACGCGCCGCTGAACCAGTCCCGACCATCTCATTTTAATTGCGTGCACGCTTGATCAAAGTTTCTTTGCTTTTGTCCTGAGCCACATTTTGGAAAGAGATGCCGCTCCGCACGCTCTGACAGCGCGTAAATACTGTTTTCCTGCGTCACGGGTGGGCTACCTGTGTCTGCTTGCAGAGGATCACCTCGCAGTTTAGGGTGACGGCTGCTTCTTTGCCGCCTCCCGTCCAGCACAGCCCCGCTGCGCGTCCATCATGGATGGCGCGGTGGGCATCTCCCCGTGCAAGTCGCCGAAAGGGAGCGTCCGGAGGGGATACCTGGGAGTTTGCGTTGCGCTTTGTCTTGTGCTGCGCAGTGAAGCCACCTCTCCGGCCAAGTCCTGCGATAAAAGCTGCTTTTCAGGAACCTGCACGAACGGGACCTGCGAGTGCGACTACGGATGGGTCGGAGACCAGTGCCAACACTGCCAAGGACGATTCAAGTAAGTCGGACATCTTCCTCTGAAATCCAGCAGTCCAGTAAAGCCCGCATGGCACCGGCGTGCAAACTATTATTGATCTTCAATCTAATCAAGCAAGTGCCATCAAAGTTGGCAAGGTTTTGCGTTTTGTAAGATTGTTTAAAAAACAACAACACCACACACACACACACCCACACACACACACACACACACACAAAACCCTCTGGATTCTAAATCATACAAAAATGTTAATGAAATTAGAATGTGGCTTTTGCATGCCCCCCAAAGTAGGTCATCTTCTAATGGCTATAACTCAAAAACCTGTCAGCAAACAAAGAAACGCAGGCAGCAGTGGAGGTTCATCGGCTTCAATTGGTGTGTGAGAGCAGAACAATCATTTAAATATGACAGCATGTAATTTTAATGATTGTTGTCTGGCTCTGAGTGAATGGAGCCCAGTGGCTGCCTCTCCACCTGCCACTTCTCTCTCTCTCTAAAAGGTCTGCCGTTTCCCAGCTGCTCTTAAAATATGAATCAGGATTCAGAGACCTCATGGCTCATAGTTGTCACAGTGCTTTCATATTTTCCTTGCATGAAAATCGGCTGAAGTGGGAGGACATTTGCAGAGCTGAACTGTAAAGTTTGGGTCCTGGCTCAGCTGATTTCTCATCCCTCGCTCCAGCCTGTGAGGGAGTCTGGCTGCGGAATGCTCGACATCCATCGATATTTCATCTTTGAAGACGTTTCTCCTCCTTTCGTTTGATGCCAAACCTCTTTTTACACAAAAGTTAAAGATGTTTTCTCCCTTTTGCCCTCCTCGTAACACATATTAGTCCCTAAAGCAAATGTTTTTAGCTGTGGACGACCACCTTGATCCTTCCAAACTGGGATTTTTCTCTGGTTCCTGTTCTCCACAGGGTCGTTTTACCAGCTCACTACAGCTCAGCAGCGCCCAGAGAAGGTGGCAGCCAGTCTGGGTTCTGATACGGTTTCAGCCGTCGCAGCCAGGGCGATGAGCTTATTTTAATAGATTCTTTGATCATTTTTTAAAAATTTCATTAGGCAGTAAGGAACTGGAATACCAGTTGCAATTACGTGCGGAGAAATGCTCTTATTATTCCACAATCCCATCCATATCTTTGAACGTAAACCTTATCTATAGTAGCACCTTTTAGATACAGTAGTACCTTCTTCCTTGGTGGATCCGCTGGTGGATCAGAATGGGCAGACAACGACCAGACGTGCTGGGATGATCCGATCTTCTCCATATCTCCCGGTTGTCACGGTCACCTGACGCCTGATCCACAACCGCGAGGACAGAGACATCAAGAGTTACAGGACGTCAAGACTTACATTTTGTCTCTGGAGGACTGCAGTGATTCCTCCGTTGATGTGAGCCCAACAGGCGGTAACCTGGCCGCGTGTCAACCAAAATGCATGCTGGGAGTTTTGTGGCTTCCAAATGGCACCGCAGCAGGCATTAATATGGAGTTGTTGCGCACAGACCCTAAATTTATACAATCGCCGATTTTTGGGTGTGATATTCAACGTCGGTTTCGGTTGGAGGAGCGGGAAGGACTTTAAGATACGTTTAAGATCTGCTTTGATGGTTCCTCCCGCTGTTGTTGTTCAGAGCTACATTTCTGTCTCCTGTTATTCGGGGGTTGATGTTCGGATGCAAAGCGTGCACAAATATGTTTTGCAGTCGCACATGGCCATCGCCTCATCCTCGGCCCTTGAGATGACGCCAAAGCCTCCCCTCTCGTATAATTTACTCAAAGATTACATCAGCTCATAAAAGAGTTTAATGCCGTTCAAAGAGTGCTCACACTTCTGCCGTCTGTTTTATTGTTCTGTTGCTGGTGTGAGATCGCACGCAAAGAGACGGGCGGTGTTGTGATAATAAGGACGGCCTGGTCCGTGCTGCCCAAGCAGACACGTAACCTAAAGGTTTCACAGCACTCGTGGCAGCATAAGCATTATTTATACTATAAGGAGGTGAGGAGAGCAGTGTATCAGACTGGCTGGTAGTGGTGCAGAGGCTTTAGAATCAATCTCTCTCTCTCTCTCTCTCTCTCTCTCTCACACACACACACGCGCGCGCGCACACACACACACACACACACACACCAATGTGTTTTGTATCCACACAGAAAGATCCAATAACAGAGAGATAGAGAGTAGATTCTCTTTATTGATTTCAGGTATTGGTGCTCTTTGCGGTTTTATAGGCCTGCAGTCTTACCTTTTATGCTCCTTTGGTGTTCCCTTTATCTCCTCTGCTCCTTCCCTCGCTCCTCTTCTCTTCAGCCCTCAGAGATCAGATGCTTTCATTCATGGAGGTGCCAGTCACATACCAATTAGGGGTGTCCGCAGTTGCCAGTCAATACCAGGAACAAAACAAACATGTATAGAAATAAAGTTCATCACATTCGGTCGTCAAATCTAACAACCTTTGTCCAAGTCGCTGCCGTTTCATTGTTTGTACTTGTCTGGAGGTGCATCAGGGGCTGAGCTGCTGCGTGCTGATGTGTTGAAAATGTGTTAAATACGCTACAGCATTTATAATGATTGCTAAAAACTAAACAGCCAGTTAGCATGTGCTATCTGGCTAACAGGCTCTGACATGGACATGTGACGCTGGGGAGGACAGATGGCTCATCGCTGTTTTGCTGCATGAAAAACAGCAGCGTCTCAAGCTGTAATTGAACATTGAACAGGATTTTAGGTGCATTTTATCTTCAATAATAAAGTCATAGAAGAACAACTGTTTGCTAGAATGCTGCTGTCAAACCACAACGCTATGCTTACTATGCTTACTAAGTTGCGCCTGTGTGTGTTTCTGCTTGGTTGGTGATTTTCGTCAGCCTGGATTCCAAAATCAGCAACAGTTTTGATGTCAAACCTGCGAGGACTTACTGACAAACATATATTTCACTTATGAAACGATCAGATGATAATCGCTGCTGTGGATTATTCTTTTCTGCCACATGTCTGATTTAATCTTGTATGCTAATGCTGTGAGTGCAGTTCAGATGTTGTAGTAACGCCCAAATCCTATTATGGGTCTTCTTCATCTGTCGATTCATGTCCTCTTATCCTGATTCAAACATCAGAACCTTTAAACTAACGCGCCGATGTTCAGAACCTTTGCTACATGCTTCAAGAGGGCAAAAGACTTAAATGGGGTCCCGTTATGCTCCTCATGCGAGTCACAATATGTCAACAGCATCTCGGCTAAGTGCATCTGCTCTATGGGAAGCTTAGATCAAGGTTTGTTATAATGGACATAAGTTGATTTTCCCATCGGCTGACCAATCATGCGAGCCTTGGGGCGGATGAAAACACGCTAGAAGTGAAGTAATCAATGGCGTAGGCCCAGTGTTGACAAGGGCGTCCCTGCAAGCAAGTCTGAAATTGGACGAATGTTAGCCTGTGCACAAGCACAATCTTATCGCTTGTCAATAAAGTATGCCTCTCACGCAGCTGCATTTTAAGTTCAAGGCTGTTCTGAGCAGGAGGATCAGAGAGGTGCTTCCAGCTAAGGGTCTTGGTTGCGCTTTATTGACTCCAGTATGTTCTTTGTGCAGAAGGAGACCCAAATAAGGCAACAAAATGATGTTTTATGTGATGTCCCACACTGAAGGGAGAGCAGAAAGCTTGGTTTGACAAAGATAATATAGATCTTAGTGGGATTTTTCATTTTGGTCAAGCACTTTTCCACAATGGATGCAGGGAATCTGAATCTGATGGCTACTTGGTCAGTAGTGATCACATGTGACCGTCTAAGGGGAAGATTTAGTAGTTAATCTATGGTGAGATATCCCACAATAAAAAAAAGAAACAATAAAAAAAACCACATCTGCCGGCGCGTTTCATTAACAGGAGAGAATGATGGAAAAATGCTAAATATTAACACACTAAGCTCTGATGCTAAAACAGGCAAAAACCATTCAAGGACAACATGACCACATGAGTGAGAGGCTGGCTGAGTTCAGGACAGAATACAGTGCTTTTCTGACATCAGAGTCTTCATCTGCTGACACTGTGTGTGTTTGTGTCTGTGAGTGTGTGTGTGTGTGTGTGTGTGTGTGTGTGTGTGTGTTGGAGAAAAAGAGAGAGAGAGAGATTATGCATGTTTAAGCCTCAGGCAGTGTGCGATTGTGATGACGCAGCTTTTGAACTGAAGTTGCCACTGTGCTGTGTGTGTTACACACTGTGATCAGTGTGTGTGTGCGGCCTCGCGTGTGTCTATGAGTGTACATGTTCGTTTGGGGAGGGAGGAGGGCCATCTGTCCAGTGTGTGTGATAATCCTGCCGTGATGAGACTGAAAGCAAGAGCATCACACACACACACACACACACACACGCCCTGAGGCAGTATCTGAAATATGCAAAGGACCTTTTTTTAATGACATCATTATGTCATAATGCATTGTTTATTTTTGCATTAGGATAGATGTTTGTTCTCTTCAGACATGGAAGTTGTACACTGGAGATCCTTTTATTTCTTGTCTTCTTCTGTAGAGGCAACACATTTTCAAGTCATACCACACAACCAACACATTTATTTGGGAGGGACTACAATTATCAGGAGTCATCCCTTCTACTGATAAACACGCAGCGGCACGTCATACACTCACGATAATGATGGCGGATAAAGGAGGATTTGGGAATTTGGAGAGTTCATTTTGGGGGTGTTTGAGAGAGACTCTTGAACCCAACACACCGGAGGAACGTTTAAGGGTGTTTCCCTGGTTGGGTGTAGACCAAAAAAGTTGAATTTTGTGATGGTGCTATTGCAGAACAATATTTATTTATTTATTTATTCATGCTTGGACACTGCTGTGTGCAGTAACATGGATTCAGAATCAGATTATCAGCATAAAGCAGCTGATGTTTACAAGAAAGGTAGGGTGGGGGTTAGGGTTCTGGTCAGGGTGGAACAGTTTGGATTCCCCCCTCATTCACTGTTCCTTCCACTCTTCCTCTCCTTGGTTCATCATCTGATCACACTTGGTTTCTCTGCGTCTCTCCCAGTGGGCGCATCAACGTGCATTCTTCCCCTGCAGTCCACCCATAAAAAGATGCATCCCCCCGGCTTCTAAACTGAATGATTTCATCAGTAAAACATGTGCTGGCTCTGTTCCCCCTGTGTCATATATTTTTTTTACTGTGTGTTGTACAGCATGGGCAGATTATGGTGTTGTGTTTGGGCGTATGTGCCGTGTTCTGTTCAAGCCTTAACCCTCTTTGATTTAGTTGTTCTTTTCTGTGTGATCAGACCCCTGGCTTGGGCAGGAAATGTGTGTATGTGTGTGTGTGTGTGTGAGAGAGAGAGAGAGAGAGAGAGAATGTGAGAGTGGGGGAGGAGAGAGGACCTACAAATATGCCTGGAGCAGGAGAGCATTTTGCCTGCAAATTAGCAACATTTTTATTTTTATCATGTAACTTTCAGCCTCCCAAGGGTGTTTTTCCTCTTTTCCTGTTTCTTCACACCTGTTGTTATTACTTTGAAAGGAAAAACTATCTGAACTCTGGTCCTGCTGGATGGTTCTAGACATTTCTAATGGCCGGGCACGTTCTGCCTCCTGATCCTAATCAGTGCAATATTCTTAGTTCCATTATTGTTGTGTTTGAGCATTTCCATACGCAAAAGCTGGCTGCACTTACAGCAGTTCATTATGTTGCACATCGTCGATGTGTCAGAAATGAAACCCAGTTTAGGTCGATGCTGGCCGACCCTCCAAATGTGTCGTTAAATGAAAGATCTGCAGCCTGATGTGGCTCCCAAATTAGTTCAATCAGGGACGCGTGGATGTTTACGTCTTAATAATTAAATAACGCCTCAGAGTTAGTTTTTTCATTTATCTTGCGTAGTTTCTGTCTTTGCGATCCATCCTTTTTTACGTGAGGGATTCTTGATAAGGCTCCCCTTTCATGTTTCAAGATTCAAAGGGCCTCATTTAAACAAAATCTAAATGCCTGTCATGAAATCACGGGCTCCCACAGGGGGTGAAACCACCTCAGTGTGACCTCTTATCTCACGCTGGAGTGTTGTGTTGTTGGTGTGGATTGGAGCAGATTGTGTTCTGGTGGTTTGGGTGTGTGTAGTCAGAGGTTGCCGGAACTCGCCGCACGCCGTCATTATACGATGGACAGAATGACAACGTGTGATTTTGGTCAGTATAGAAGTGCTTCCACACCCCAGCAGCTTTATGCACGTGGCCCTGAGCTGAGTCACGTGTGGTTTGCATTAAATCACCCCCACCCACACACACACACACACACACACACACACACACACACAACTGTGAGACTGCTGGACAACACACTGTATAATCAGTCTGTGGTCTGCCTGGGTTGGGTGCAAACCGGGTGATAATCCAGTAGCCTGTTGTCAAGCCGTAATAAAGGCTCCGTTATGCACATGTGCACCGGAGCTGTGCCAGGACACAGGAAAAAGAATAGACTCTATCTCCATTTGTACATGAAATTAATCCTCATGTCGGCCGTCTGACCTCATCAGCTTCAGTTCAAAGACCTGCTGAGGAATCCTGCATTCCCGCGGGAGAACTCATTAAGGTTTTTTGTGTAACTTCTTTGGGGTAAACACACTGTTTATTATGTCTGGTTTATAATGACCAGCGCTGTGACAGTTCCAGCTTTAAGCCTTTAGACCATAAATCGGGGCTTTTACTGTGCACGTACAACCAACTGTCCACATTAATCTGAAGTTGGAGGAGTGCTGATAGTCAAACTCTTCCAGTTTCCCTCCAGGGTTGTTTAGCAATCTACACCTGCTGCAAAACTGCATCCATATTTGCCCATGAACAGATAAACACTGAGGATGTACATAAGCCCCCTAATAATAACACAGTCTGCAGCGCAGTTTATAGTGGAAAAAGACTTTTTTCCCCTCTGTGGTGTGTTTAATCCTTCTCGGTTGGTGTGGAGCAGGGCTGCAGTTCAAAGGACATCTAAAACATTTGAAGATCTCCACAGAAGATGTTTCTTTGTTCTCAGTTTGAACTCAGCCACCGAAGGACGCGAGACCGACTCAAACACAAGAGGAAGAATATCCGAATATGACTTTCGCTTCCCGCTGAGACGGCCGGGAGTGAGAGGATCAGCTCATGTGTATGGATGCTCACATCGATATTCAGCCTGCTGTGGGTTTGTGTGTGACAGGCTGTGCAAACATGCATACATGCATGTGTCTCTCTCTCTTCATCTTCTCTCCTCTTTCTCACGCACTTGCCTTCTTTTTTCTGCTTAACCGCCATTTTCAGACTGATCCCCCCCCCCACACACACACACACTCACACACTCACACTAATCGTCATTTCTGATTTATGTATTTTAATTACTTTGTCTAACTGCCTGGCTGAGCTGCAGGAACATTTCCCACCTTTTTTTTTCCCTTGGTCTTGTTTTCCAGGGTTTTCTTTTAGTCAATTCCTTAGAATGAGCTATGATTCTATTACGTTTTAACCTTATTTGACTTGCAGAACTCATATGGTGTGTGTGCGTGTGTGTGTGTGTGTATGTGTGTGTGTGTGTGTGTGTGTGTGTGTGTGTGTGTGTGTGTGTGTGTGTAAAAGAGATATTGAAGTGGCAATGAGTGATGCACTGGGGTGGAAGTCATTGGACCATGACGATACTGTAGGTGATAGAGACCCAGTAACATCAATCACATATGCTCTCTCTCTCTCTCTCTCTCTTGCTCTCTCTCTCCCTCTCTCTCTCTCCCTCTCTCTCACTGTCTGTCTACCTCGCTCTCATTCCCAGGAACCTGCGCTCTCACCTTGTTATTCCCAGTAGAAGAGCTTTTCTTGATTTTTAATAAAGGATATCTGCAGAGAAGGTCAAGGTTATTCAATTGTTGGTCATTCATCTTCTCCTTTTGCTCTCCCTTGATACACACACACACACACATACACGCACGCGCACACACACACCCTGTGGAATAAATGTACAAAAACCACACTGCGCGGATCTCTTAATCTTAACTATAGTCTCCAGCTCTGGGACCCCTGTGTGCACGTGTGCGTGCTGGTTGGTGTGAACAATCCTGCCGTCATCTGCAGGTTGTCTGGTTATCCATCTCTGGTTTATGTAGCTCTGCTCTTATCTGGGATGTATTTCAGGTTAGTGGTGTTCACACCTGTCAGATACTGTTTTATCAGTACATTTCAGCTGAACGCAGGCGTAAGCGGTGTTGAATTATGATCTTTGGGCGGGATCCCATCGAGGGGGCGGTTTGTTCCCAGCAGCGCCGCGCGTTTGCAGCTCCTCGTGCAGTGAAAAAAGAAAAAAAAAAAAAAGATTGAAATTAAAACAAACTAGTTTATTTCCACGTTTCCCCCCAGATTTCACTGAATGCATCGCGGGTCGTGCACGTTCACAAAGCATTTGTTGGTGAAGGTGAGCAAAAGTCCAGGCGAAACTCCAGCAGACGGCTGGGAAGCGAATTCCATTGTGCCGTGCGTACCTGTCAGCTACTCCCTAACACGTGAACCCATTCCTCGCTGTTTTGTTCTGCACGTGGTCGTCTGCTCGGGGAGCGGTGTTTTTCTTGGAGGAACTTCAAGCGGTAATGTTCAGATGTGAGGCAGAACATTTTTGAGAGGAGAAGTCATCATTTGGACACCCTCCGCCCTTAAAACAAACCCGTGTCTGATAATGCTGGTGCGTGGTGCATCGGGGGGTTCTGGTTACTATTACATGGCTCAGGGAATGAGAACAGTCTGTTGGAAGCCCTCCGCAGTCAGTTAATCACAAGCAAATGTGTGTTTCTTGCCGTGAGGTCACTCCCAGCTGACTCAGGCCTCTGCGGTTTGTTTGCATTCTACACGACGCGCCGCTGTGTCGAGTTCTTGTCAGGACAGTCTAACTTTGGCTGCTTCTCAAACCACTCTTGTTCTTTAAAATCGGCCGACACCGTGTTTACATTTTTAAAATTAAACTTGTTAAACCTGCTAAAGCCCACACGGAGCTGAGACATAACAATGCATTCCTTTTATATTATGAACGATAAATTTATTTTCTGATGACTGAACAAAAAATGAATGCGAAAAGCCCTTTGGCGAATGCGCCTTGAAGCGGTTTTGTGCCAACACGATATTTGTTTCATTTGAATTATGAACAAAGCTCTTGTTGTGTTCCCATGGATCGAGGCTGATGCAGCAGTTAAAACAGTACCAAAAAAAAGTTCATTTGCACATTTAAATGGTTTAACATGCCCTTTTGATGCTCTCCAAATCCCTCCATGGTCTGTTTGGGTTATTTAATCTGGGAAATGACATAGAATAATATATTTTTAATGCTCTGCTCAGGGACTCTCGTCACTGTCATCCTACATTCAACATTAATTAAACATGTCTTGTTACTGTTTTCTAGTCCTTTAAGTTTCCAACTGTGCATAATTCACAAGCATTGGAATTAAATTGCCAGCTTCTGTAGCTGCCCGTCTCATTAAAAATATTAGCGATCATTCCTGGTAGCGAGTATTTTTCAACAGCACTTTGCTCTTTCCCACCATTTGTCTGAGGTGGGTGCATCTGTCTTCTGCGCTCCATCAATTATTTACTCAAAGCAAATGAATATTTCATCAAGTGCTGGACTCCTTCCTCTTACCTCCATAACCTGGTGATGTCTCTTTTTTCTTTTCTTTTCTTCTCTGTCTCTTATTCTTCCTTCACCTCTCTCACCCTCTTCTGCTAGATGTTGTTTCCGAGTGGATATTTATGTATCGAATGTGTGTCTGCTGTTTGTGAACGCACCCTGATTCACTTCCATTGGGGCCATTAAAAGAGATGATGTTGGCCTCGTGCTCTGTTACCTGTGGTCCTGGGTCACTGTTTATGGCTCAGGTGTATTTTGTGCACGTGCATGTTTGTGTTTGTGAGTACCCCTGCAGCAGGTGTTCTTGCAGGAGATTATTTGATTTATTTGATTCGATCATTATTCTACTGTAAAGTCTGTATGGAGAGCTTCTCCAAGGATTTCCACCATTTGAAAAACTGCGAGTTTATGAATGCCATTATTGAAATTACTAGAGTAGGAAGGTGTCTTGAAGGTGTCTAGTTGGTAGAATGTTTTACATTCCACTTGGAGGCTCATTGGGGATAATTAGGCTCTGTTTAGCTGGGACCACTGTTTTCTGGTAGCCGCCATCGCTGGCTTCTGGTAATAACCACTGGCATCAATTATAAATGAGGAACTTTTTATGTATGTACACACATTGATGTCTATGAAAAATGGAGGAAGTGAGAGCTTTGTGAACATGAAACCAGAGCAGCCTGATAGTCGTGTGGCTGCAGAGATCTCTGGTGTGTTTGGGTCAAATGTTCTGATTTGCAGCTGAACCACATGAGCACTTGGCTGGGGTTTCCTCCTGATTTTAGCCAGGGCGTAAAAACCCAATGACGTTTATTTTTCTGCTGAATCGTCTTTATGGGCCTTATCTACTCAAACATCACGGCAGGAATCTTTGGTATTCATGTGTCACCACAGCGAGGATTCAAGTGGGTTTTGATCAACATCATCAATCATCATCATCAATCATCGTGCCGTTATCATTTTAGTCAGGCCCTATCGCACCGTGACACCGTGGTTTTTTCCCCTTCTAATCTGGGATTAAAGTGGGAGGATGGAGCCGTGATCACCAGGGTCTGATTGCAGAAGCAGATATGGAGCTAGTGAGAAGTGAGAAGTGAGGGAAATGAGTGATTTCTCAGAGTTGGAGAAGAATACAACTAATGAGCAGTGGCAGACCTTCATCGGGTCAGTGTTTCTGTTACTGGCAGAATTTTTATGCAGAAAACAGATTTTAGAAGAGGGAGGCAGCACATTTGTCCTGACCCCCACCCCACCCCCCACCCTTAATGCCGTGACTGATGGCAGCGACCGTGTTTTTGTGTCTCCCAGTGTCTCCCACATGATCAGAACTGCACAGTGCCTCTTAGCTGCCCCCTGGTGGTAGGCTGCAGTCCCACTCTTGTCTGCCATTTGTTTACCTTGTCTGCTCCTTCTCAATCAATCTCAATCTTCTCCCTGCCCGTCAGCACGATCCGGCACACCTGTTTGAACCCCAGGGGTTTAAACCCCTGCCTGGCACTCTCTCACTCGGCCAGACTGTGTTGTGCTCACGCCTGACTTTCCAGCATTGTTTCTCGGCCTGATTTTGCGGTATTGACCTTGTCTGTTCCCCACCAGCCCGGCCCGTCCCCGTCTTGGTAAATTGCCTTCTCTTCTGTTTGATCAAGCCTCTGCCGGCTCCCTGCCCGTTATCGTCTGCCTGAGTTTTCCACGTTCTTGGACATATTCTCTGTGGATTATCGTTCTGGGGAATTACTTCCTGGATTACTTGGATGCTGTATCTCGTTATGAACTGGAACTGCTTTCTGATAAATTAAGATCTCTTGCTAAGTGCTCCTCTGTTGTTTGTGTGCTGCATCTGGGTCCTGTTTCTACTCATGACATACCTCTAGACTAGAGAACACGAGAACGGTTCCAGTAAGCTTAATTACATTTTCTAATATTCCTTTTCATTTGAAAGTCCATCTTCTACATCCTGTACTGGGGCGAGGGGCAGGTGGGGTACATCTTGGATAAATCACCAGGGGCAGGGCCGAAACAAATAAACCCACAACCATTCAGACCCAAGGACAACTTAGGGTGTCTTTGGACCGTGGGAGGAAGCGAGCGTGCCTGGCGACAGGCCCGGGAAGAACATGCAAACCCCACAAAGAAAAGCCCCCGGCCCCCAGGGAGCTTCAAACCCAGAACCTTCGTACTGTGAGGTCCCTTGTCTTCACAATGCAGTAAAACTGTGTCTCTTGTCTGTCAGCCCCCTGTTGCAGGCTCACACAATGAGCACACACATACTCAAATCGGCTGATGCAGTGTGGGTCTGTCCATCCTGAGGCAGCCTGTGACATCGTCCAACATCTGACGCGGTTGTGATTGTCCAATTGTGTGCGCGTGCAAGTCATCTTCTTCACCTTTTTCCACGTAGGCGGCAGTAAAATGAGATTACATTGACTGGCAGGTGTGGCCAGTGACACACACACACACACACACACACACACACACACACTCGTCATTGTTATTACATTTTCAAATGCATATATTATGTGGGAATTACTATGGCAACTGTAATCTTACCTTGACGTGTGTGGGAAGTCATGTTTCTGCTGCTGACAACATTATTGTGGTTCTTCCTCTTGTCTGTTCTTCACGGCCGCTGAAATCTATATTTACATATGTGCAATTCTCAAACTGTTTATTGTTTTGAATATTGCAACAGAGGGACAGGGAGAGTTCAAAACCCCCATGAAGTTACGTTTCTCAGAAAGAGAAATCACAGATGTCATGACCAGCTAAATTTCTGTCTTCCTGCAGGTTAACCGACCTGTCGGGCTCCCTGACAGATGGACCAGTAAACTACAAGTACAAGACCAAATGCACCTGGCTAATCGAAGGATAGTAAGTATTTGTGATTTTTCCATTTTTACCATTGAATTTTTATTTGTATAGCTGATCTACAGAGTCCAGAAAACAAGACCGTCTTTGAAAGCACCATGCAGATAACTATGACTACATGCGACCACATCATTCAATAAAATAGGCTTTTTTAAATTCTGCATTTCAGAGTGTATAATAGTTTATTTACGCCGCTTTTACAAAGATTGGTGGCTTTCTGTATTTCAGTGAAGTAATTCTAGTCTGAATATGGGATTTCTGGCATCTCTTTGTTCTTGCAGTGCCCGAACTAAATCAACATGAAATGCCTGTCAGCCTGCTATTTTCTGTCTGGTTTAATTCCTGTGAGCTGCTTTCGATTGATTTCACACCACTTTAACGGCGAACGCTGAAGTTGTTACCTTGGAGGCCTCCATTCAGCAGGGGGTCGGGGAGATTGCAATTTCAAAATTGACGAGCGGGGACAGAGAAATGCTGCAATTTCCACGTGAAAGAAAAAAAGGGAAACAGAGATGGTGGAACTCAAGTGCAAGGGCATTTTGAAATGAAAACAGTGCTAAGGTCGCCCACTTGTCAGTCATAAACTATGTCATCGAGTATGAAGGTCCTTTGTATCCACCAGATGTGGGTCTGTTCACTCTGTGCCCGCTCTCCTGCAGCCCTAATGCCGTGCTGAGGCTGCGCTTCAGCCACTTCGCCACAGAGTGCAGCTGGGACCACATGTACGTCTACGACGGAGACTCCATTTACTCCCCGCTGATCGCTGTCTTCAGGTGAGCGCCGGCTTTTCTGATGAGGACACCTGCAGGAGGGGGATGTATGGAAATGACTCGGGCGGGCTTCAGCACGCCGTCGTGAGTGCCAGCAAATGTGCTCTCCTGGAAATGAATGATGCCTCAATAGTAACCACCAACTACAGCAACAACATTCCTGCTGCGGTTTCTGGAGCTTTTCCTATTAACAATGTAGCTGGCACGGACAAAAAAAATCATTAAAAACACAATAGCAAAATAATTTAAGCGCTCTCTGTTTAATTGAGGCTTATCTTGTGCTCAGAGATATGAAGGAACTAATTTTGTTTTTACCGGCTGAGAATACAAAGGCAGGATTATTACCTACACTATATAATCTTTCTTCATCCATTATACGTGTATAGTCAAGGAAGGGGGGGTATGTGGTTTAGATTGATGATGCATCGGCTGCGGTTCATTTACTGAACGACGGGACAGCCAAATGGGAAACCGCAAACAAATGAAATGAAAAGCACTTTGACTGCCCACCTTGGTTCATAGCACTCATCTACACATTCAAAAATTTAGTTCCTTTTTAGCTCAGCGCATTCTCAAAGAAAACGTGAGCACAGGTCACCTGATGTTTGCTTTTTTCCTCTCTTCCTGTGTCTCAGTGGTTTGATAGTGCCTGAATCCAGGAGAAACGAGACTGTCCCAGAGGTGGTCACATCGTCCGGCTATGCTCTGCTCCACTTCTTCAGTGACGCCGCGTACAACCTGACCGGCTTTAACATCGCCTACTCGTACGTCTACAACTTTTGATTGTTCTATAGCTCTGGCTGCCGTTCCCACTAATATGAACCTCTCTCAGAGAGGACTGTGACGGTAACCTGGGTCAGAGGGAAGACCAAGTGGAACTAACTCATTTGGAGCTGTATCAATACTCTGATTGTATCAGTAGGATGGATGCGTTCTTCCATATTTTATTTAAAAATTCAGACCTTAAATCAGAGTCCTCAAATCATCCATAGAGAACGTCACACTATGTGGTGGCACAACTGCTGTGCTCATCATGGGGGGCCTCTGAATCCTGGTAGGTTGAACGCTGGGGAAGAGCGAAGACAGGTACAGCCACACGGCCTTCAGGCTTTCCAGCACACAACGCAGATCCAGCACGAACAAGCAGTGGTTGTCATGACAACTCATGTCATGGTGGAGCAGAGTTTTTCCCCCTAAATGAACGGTGATTTTTCTGTCTCTGACTCCTCTTCCCCATCAAGAAATGCTGTTTAAATGTCTTCATTATTTAGATTTTACGTGATTTGGTCTTTATTCTTTGCACCTTATTCTTTGCCTCTGGTGTTATCTTATACCTCACGAGGTTGCAATTTCCTTAATCATTGATAACTACACTTATGTTCACCGTATGTCCCAAAGGAAAGAAGGCTTCACTCCATAGTGGCCACCTGAAATAGGCATCTGTGGGTTATTATTATGGGTTATGGAAGTAATGGATTTCCTAAAATTCTGCAGCTTTAGTAGCAGTCAAATAGTGAAACTGTGCCCCCGGTCTGCTTTTTCCAGTGAGAGATAAACAGATAGAGATAAACAGGTTCAGTGTTGGGATACATTTGATCTCTTCTCAAATGCTTCATCAACTATAAATGGGAAAATAATCCACTGCGTCTGATCCCCTCACATGAAGAGACTCAGTTATTTTGTCCCCAGTGGACAAAGGGAGATGAATGGAGACCAGTTAAGCCCAGTGGAGTGTCCACGTTCTCCCATAGAAGAACCTTCCTGATGTCCTTTACGACTGTGTCTCCCTCAGGATCAACTCTTGTCCCAACAATTGCTCAGGCCACGGACGGTGCAGTCCGGCAAATTCGGCCTCTGGTCGGGTTTACTGTGAGTGTGACGATTACTGGAAAGGAGAAGCCTGCAACATTCCATACTGCAAGAATAACTGTGGCAGCCCAGATCATGGCTATTGTGATCTGACTGGTGAGAAGCTCTGTGTCTGCAATGACAGCTGGCAAGGTAAAAGATTTAATTAATCAAGGAACTTGAACAACCTCCAATTTGTATATTTTTCGAGTAGGGACTTTATTAACATGTCATGTGTAATATTCTTAAGTACTGTTCATCCCATCATAACTAAAAATCAACAATTCTGTTTCCTCTCTTATCCACCTATAACGTTCCAAAATATGACTACAGATTTTTAAGTAATACAATAAATAAATACGAATTGCACTAATTCTCGCCATAGACATAAGTAAACCGATGAAACACTGCCCCCTTGTGTACAGATGGCGTAAGTATTTTGAAAGGAAACCCCTTTTTCTTCACGACAGCTGGATTCTACCTTTAACACTTTATCATGCTGGTCCCAATAATTTCCTACCTCTTTGCTGCATTTGTGTTTTTTGCAAAATATCTGCTCGACAGCCAGTACTACTAAAAACAGATCAATACCAAAACAACATAATATTGTTGACTTTTATGGTTCCTGATACCATCTCACCAGGTCAGAATTAACTGTTTAATGTTGCCACGCCTTCTCTGTCTGTCTCAGGCCCAGACTGCTCTCTATCTGTTCCCTCTACTGAGGCTTTCTGGGTGCTCCCCAGTGTCAAACCATCAGCTCAGTCTTCAGGTCGGGCGTCCCACCAGGCTCTGGTGCACTCTGGTCTGATGTGGGTGGTGGGAGGTTACTCCTTCAACTACTCTAACTACCACATGGTCCTCAAGTAAGCTGCGCTTAAATTTGCAATGGTGTTTCATACTTTATTCATCCGGGGATGGGGGGGAAAGGTTACTTGCACCATGCTGCAAAAGTCTCTGCTGTATGGCTGAATAAACTTTAAAACCCTGCGGAGGTTCAAAAACATGTCTTACACAGATGGTTCCTTCAGGGCACTGTTGATACAGACGTAAGAAATAATTAAAAAGGGAGATAAAAGCGAATGCACTGCTGCGATGATTTGCATTGTTGATATTTATTTTTTCCTTCCAGCTATAACCTTGACACCAGTACGTGGGACGCGGTTCCCACCAGCAGCGGCCCCCTCTACAGATACGGTCACTCGCTGACTCTGTACCAGGTAAACATCAGCAACTACTGCTGTGAACCTTCAAAGACACTGAAGGGAAGACACTTCACATAACGGAACACAAAAACAACACCAATTACACACAGCCGGTTGTGCGGGTGTTGATTATTATAAACTCACCTTTGCACCTCACTTCTCCATATGCATGGAAAGACTCGCCCACGCTAATTAAAATACTATGGAAAATCCATAAATCTGGGATTATTTTGATGTTGTTTACTACATATATTTGTATTATCAGACGGAAACAGCGAAACGTCTAAATAGTGTTGAGAAAATCATAATTATCTGCTTAAATTTGTTTGAAAGGTTTTGTTCATTTATAAACTCCAGTAAAACTTTTTTTTTATAATAATCCCGACATGCAAAGGCAAACTTCACCGCCTGTCTTCTCTCCTGAAGGATGACATCTTCATGTTTGGTGGAAAGCTGGAGGTGACGTCAGCCAACGTGACGGATGAACTGTGGGTCTTTAACATCCCCGGACGTGCCTGGTCCCTGCAGAAACCCTCTCTGCCCCCTCCGTACGCCGTGGAGGGGCACACCTCCCACGTGGTGGAGCTGCCCGGCGGCGACCTGGTGATGCTGACCTTCTTTGGCTACTCACCAATTTACAGCTACATCAACAAAGTTCAGGAGTACAACATCAGTGAGTCCACCTGCTGACGCCGCCGTTTCTCTGCGGGTGTGTCTTTAATTCCTTTTTATTGACAGGAGTCGAACACGGGGGACTGGAGTTTATTGATCCGGGAACTTTAATCTTCATGCATCGTTTTAATAAACACTCGCTGCGTTTCCATTGGTATCTGTTCCGTTGACTTCTAGTTTTATGTAGAGGATGGACCAGTCGAACCGAGTGGTTAGGCGATTAAAGGTGTGTTTCCTTAGGAGAGATAAGGGTTTGTTTGCCAGTTGCATTATGCAATTATCCACAATTGATCAGGATCATCAGTACATAAGTCATTTATCTATATAGGTAAATATGTGTGGAACAAAAATGTAATATTGTTTGTCCTGCCCAAACATTTAATTATCAGGAGTTGAATTTCTTTAGAATCCTGACATTTTCATGAGACAGTTGTAAGATGAACTAAATTGAACTGTTTTGTTATAGTTTTAAGGCCATATTGCTGCAGTTTTCCCTGGCGCTTCAACGTGCAACTGTTTGACCACTAGATGGTGGTGTCGCACGGCGTTGTTTACCAGTTGAAATTATACCTCGACACGTGCGCATTCACGCGCGCATTGGAGTCATTAAAAAGGTGGTCGGCTTGTCTGGGAAAAGGGAAATGATGATAAATGTGCTCTCCTCATTCTCCTCCACACCGTTCCCTTTTTCTTTATCAGGCTCATTTCCATCCCTCTTTTCTCTCTTTTTCACCTCTCTCACCTCTTCCTGTCTTCCCACCTGACCCTCTCAGTAATCGGTGCACCTCGCTTCCCCTCGGTCCCCTACTCATCTGTCCGTCTGTTTCATCCTCCCCTCCACCCTCGTCTCGCTCTCTCTTTGTCGCTTTCACTGTCAAAGCTCAAGTCTTCGCTGAGCGCCATTAAAGTCGGTTCAACCAGGAACGGAACAAAGGGGCAGAATTTTATAAGACGGGGGGGGGGGAGAAAGGGTTTGACGGCCACTTGGCAAAGTAAGTTCACAGCAATTAGCTGCGGGAGATGAAATAAGATTTGACCTTCCGTTTTCTCATCTGGTCGTCATGGCTGCACCTCCTATTGTTTCTTTCTGTGCTCTCATCAAGAGTTTTAAGACCCAATAATAGATTTGAAAAATATCAAAAGAATGAGAAGGATCCTCATATTTCATTACATTTCTTCATCTTTGTTCAGTGCTACGTCTGTGTTTTGATGTCTGCGTTTAATTTAATGGACTTGATGTTTTTGAATTCAGCTGTCGCACATTTATATGCCGCGCCCTTGCTGAGCCCTTCTTTTCCCAGGATATCAGTTTATTATATTTTCTTTTTTGCAAGATGGTCTTACTTGACATTTACATCAGTGAAAAACAAATACACATTTACAGGGTTTTTTTTTGTATCCGTGGGGTCCGTCTGGTTTATTTTCTCGCCATTCTCTCGGGGTTACCGTTCCAGATGACGGGCACCTTTTCCCCGGCTTTTAAAGTTCCAAAGCTTTGTTTGTTATCTTTCTTCTTTATTGCTCAAATGATGTAATCCCAGAGTGTTTTTTAATAAAAACTTTTATGCACCCAAGTTAATGTGCATGCAGCATATTGGTCTAATAAAGGGCTGCAATAAAGGGCTGCTTTTAAATTCAATAAACTGTAATATCCTCTGGACTATCTCTTTTTCCTCACTTCTCACCTCCAGGAGTTCGTTGCTTTGTTTCCCCCATAAAAGCAGCCAGTGCACTCAAGGTTTTTTACAGGTTTTTGCAGCAGTAGTCAGGGCATCTCGCTGTCTTTCAGGGACAAACTCCTGGCAGGTTGTGTCCCCCGGAGGCGCGGTGGTCCAGGGAGGTTACGGCCACAGCAGCGTGTACGACGAGGCCAGCGGCTGCGTGTTTGTGCACGGGGGGTACAAGGCCCTGGGCAGCAACAAATACGGCCTGGTGGATCACATGTATCGATACCACGTTCACACCAAAACATGGTGAGTCAACTGTAAAGATACTCTTCCGTCTTTGTTGGATAATTCAAAATTCTTTGCGCACACTTTGTCTTTGTCCACCGTTAAAATTGCCAATTTCAACAACATAATTACTCCAGGAGGGGAAGCGGCGGCGTCGGCATCTTGGTTCCCCTTTCATCACAGTCTGAGCACTTAGATGCTGTTTACAGTGTTACTGGGATCAATTTGGGCAAATGGAAGCTAAGGGTTAAGTAGGGAGACGGCTCTGGTCCTGGTCTGGAGGCTCCAGAAGCCCCTGCAGGAGGGCAAACTGTTGATCAGGGTGGGAGGAAACTTTAAGGATGATGTGAGCTGGACACAGGCAGTGCTTCCTCTGGACGTTCTCATTGGTTGGGAGATGAGTCTCTGTGACCTGCTGAATCAGCGTCCTCAGGAAAAAGATGTGCTGCTGAGGCTTTTGGACAGGCTGGAGGCCATGGTGGACCAGGAGAGGTCCTTTGAGATGTAGATGTCATGTTCAACAGCTAATTTTGAATCCATGTACAGGCCTGCAGTTATTGGTGGTGAGGGAGTAGAGGAGCAGACTGAGCACACAGTCTATTGGTGCACCTGTGAGGAGAGGGATGGTGAAGGATCAGGTGTGTCCTGACCTGCTGAGGTCTATTGGTCAGGACAACTTTTGTCAAAGTTATTTCTCCCATGATGCTCTGGTGCAATCCAGATAAACCTGCGAATCTAATAATGATGTTCACGATTTTTACTGTTATGCTATGTAGCCAATCAACGATGGTCATTAAAACATGAGAAGACCTCGATGTCCTCAAAAACACATCTTGGTTTTGATCATTTTTGTCTTTCACGTGTGTATATTCATATATATATATAAGACAGCGCATTTGCACTGGTTCATGAGCTTTAGAAATGCGAGATGAAGGAAAGAATGGGAGGATATAACAGGAGGCCTGACCCTGGCAGGGGTCATGAGTCAGGCTCGTCTCTCCACATACATTCACATGTAACTCACACGCATAACCCACACATTCTGCAGCCTCTCGCTTTCCACATGGAATTTCCTGCCAGAGTCAGTTGGCATTTGTGCTGGTGGACTTTTGAACTCAGACATAGCTATGTTTACTTCTATACTTGCTTGCAAATTAAAGACATCTAGAAGATCCATAAACACTCAAAAATGAAAGAACCGGTTGTGTGTTTATGGATTCGTTGTAGGAGTTTCCACAGCTGGTCTCCACAGTGAGGTCAAGAGGTCACACACAGCTGACCGAGACCTCCTACAATGTCTTTATTTGTGTTTACGTTAGCATGTGCCGAGTCCTCAATTGAGCAGTTGGGCTTGTGTCACACACCCTGACAGCTGCCGGCGGTCCCACCGAGTGGCACCGACAGGTGAGTGCTGAGGACCGTCTGGATGTCTCGCAGGGCTGACGCTGTTTTTCTCTCCTCTCCATTTCTGCATTCCTGTTCTCGCATTCGCGTGCAGGTGGATCCTCGCAGAGAGCGGCTCGGCCCGGTACCTCCACTCTGCGGCGCTGCTGAGCGGCACGGTGCTGGTCTTCGGCGGTAATACTCACAACGACACCTCTCAGAGCAACGGCGCCAAGTGCTTTTCTGCTGACTTCCTGGCGTACGATATCGGTGAGAACAGGTTTCAGTGTAGCATCACTCGTAGGGCATAGCGTATGACCATACCGGGCTGTTTGGTTGTTTTGAGTCCTGTTTATGTAACTGTTATTCTTCAATATCATCAAGTGTCTGTATGTGTTTGCACGCGTCCTTACGCCACACAAAACACACCGCCAACTAGTGGCCCGAAATGGGAACTACACCGTTTTCAACACCTCGTTTTTTCCATCTGGATGATGTTATTTTTCTGACAAAATGGGAAAAACCGGTGTAAACAGGGCCTTGAGCATGGCATCATGGGTTAATGGAACAGAACAAAGAAACGCACTACTGGCCTTCGCTGTCCCCAAACTGGGCAATTTGATGAGTCACATGTTTAATATCATGTAACTCATATGAAATATGTGCTGTTGCCCACATTGAATGAGAAGGCTCTTTAAGCTGATTTAATTGTCATTATTATATCGATATATTTACACGGCCTCGCATCCATATTGACATTTGAGGGGACTAAGACATACCGTACATTATTGGACCTGTATTATCTGATTCCAGTTGGTGGTGGTGTTGCACTGTTGAGGTGCCAACAAGTATTAAATCAGAAGAACATTCAGAGAATCTGGATTTTATTGCTTCAAACCATCCACCTCTTCCCCCTTTCGGGGGCCATCCTTCTTGTCACTGTTTACGATAAATGATATAATAAAGGGGGGGGATATCAGCAATATTGTGAGATCAAGCAACAATTGTGAGGACGTGGATGGAATATGAGAGTAAGGTGCTGATGAAAAGAGAGGGATGAACACAGGGCAGGAGAGAAATAAAAAGGAAATGAAGGAGGGATTTAGGGAGTGGAAAGGAGGAGAGCTGCATAAAAAGGCAATAAACAACAAAGTCCCACCAACATTAATGCTCACAACAAATGTGTGTTTGCAGCTCACCTCTGTGCAAATGAAACCTCGTCATCCTAAATCACATCTCCATCATAGCTGTGGGTCTGCAGGACTTTGGTGTCTGCCAGACACCTCTGCAAAACCATCACTCAACACGTTGGGAGAAGAAACTGATCCGCCATTTCTTTCTTCCTGTAGCTTTTATTGACAGCGTCAGAGATTAATTGTGTGGTTAAAACTGTCTTGGAAAGTTTGGCTGGACTCGGTTTGATTTTATTCCTACTAGACATTTTAGTCCTCGTTTCTGGTTGAGCTGGACGCAGCTGAAGCGCTGCCCTGCGTGAACCATGCTCCAATTGGATAATTGTGCAAGGTTTTCATGCTTTAAAGGCAGTAAATCTGGTGTAAATGATTTCATTTACAAACCTCAGCCTTTTAACATCTGACAGGAAACTTTAAAACTTAACTTTTACTTGAGTTTTCCAGTCTGCAGGAACAAACTTTAGAGTAGTTTCCTCCAAACTCATCCAACACATTTCTACAAATGCTCCTCTCTCATCAGATAGATTGTCTCATCAATTGAAGAATATTTCATCCTTATTTGCTCCTTTGCTTCAATGTTCATGCTCCTTGTGTGTGTGTGTGTGTGGGGGGGGGGTACTAAGCTCTAATTTGTTTTTGTTTGGGTACTAACCTTGGTCGTGGGGGACACACTGTTATGAGCTGCTTCTGCTTCTCCGCTGCCTCGCATTAGATGCAGGTTGACACGCCGAGCACTTTTCATTTGGAGTTAATTCTCTGGCTCCCCCTGCAGCTCTCCCATCCTCTCCTGAACCTGCCACCCTCACACTTCTAATTTGATTTGGGGGCAGAATGAACTCTGATTAACTGATTAAAAATGGAGTCCTCCCTACATTGACATACCGCAGGCTGTAACACACACACACACACACACGTACGCGCGTGCGCACAGAGTAGCCCAGAGCTGATGGGGAGCTGATACGGGAGTTGCGATATTGTTGTAGGAAGAGGCACTGGCTGTTGTTAAAATATCCTCCTACCCTCCTTCGCCTGACCATCTTCATCAAGCGTTTGATTAGCGCAGATCAGATCAAATTAAACTGTCAGTCATGCCAGGTCGCTCGCTCCTGGACTCCCCGATTCTGCTCTCGGCACCATGATGCATTATTAACATAGAACTTCTCATATCCTGGGAGGAAATTAAAATCTGTGTTGATATGTCTTCCAGTGTGCAGTGCGGTGTGAGGTTTTGTCACTGATTGAAATCTTTTGATTTTGCAGGTTACTTGTGTGTGTGTGTGTGTGGGGGGGGGGGGGGGGGGGGGGGGGGGTTGGGTACTGTAGAGATCAGGAGTCACTGATGCTGTAAAATATACAGATTTTTGAAAATTATTATTCAAAAGTAAGTGTTTTCGCTATGGATTGGTTGCAGTTTAGTTTTGGAGACCTGGATGTGGACCCAGATCATGCTGGAGGGAGGACGGTCTGGGGGACCCCGCTTAAATCACTGCTCCTCTAACATGAGCCCAGATAAGCACACAGGATGGAATAATTCTGTACTCTTCCTATGGAATGTATACATGCATAATACAGTGAGAGAGCAGAAGTGTAAAGTCACATGGCAGCAGTTTGTCTGACAGCCTGAGTGACTGAGCAGATGTGCCACTTTGAATTAGCGCCTACACAATACAGCGATAATAACATTGCGAGAAATTTCTATTGCACATTCACATCCCCAGACTGACCTATGAGCACCTGTTGGGAACAGCAGCCCTCTGCAGGTCGTTATAGCGATGCTTCTTATAGTTACTTTCTCCTTATTTGAATGACGCCAGTTAAAGTTTCATGTTGGTGCAATCAAAGTTAAGAATCAAATTATCCGTTCCTCTCAGTTTTAGGGGACTTTTTACATACACTTTATTTCATATTTGGTGTTTATTTGGCTTATTTTGCATCCGTGTTCTGTGCCTGGTCAAAAAACATCTTCAGCTTGATCATATTGGCGTTGCTCCGAAGCATGTTTTGATTGACCTTTAACCTCTAATGGAGACGAGCTTGCTGTCAGTTTTTTAATAGACTGGCCTCCCCCCACATGCACTGTCATCGTGTCCTCTGGCTTATTCCTGCTCTTAAACAAGCGCTCAAACCCAGCGCACTGCTTAATGAGCTCATTAGCCACCTGGTCACACCCCCCCTTCCACTACCTGTCACTCCATTTTTGTTCCAGGAAGACTTGTCTTTGCTAAATGGCATGTTTATAATACACACACACACACACACACACACACACACACACACACACACACACACACACACACACACACACACTGCAGTTTCCCTATAAATTGATGTACCGGTACTCATAAGGGTCATTCAAACATCAGAGAGTTGTGATAAAGAGCTGAGAGCACTAGCGATTCTTGATGGTGCTTTAAGACACTGTATGGTCTTGTGGATTATTTCTTCAGTCTTCTACAAATTAGCATAAATTGCACACACAAGGCTTCACAATTCATCCTCATTTGACGACAATTTAGCTTCTCAGTTAAAGCGAAAAAGATGCTGATAGATTTTGCATTTGGAAACCATCGATATATCACCCACACGTGTCTTCTAGTGGTTTAGATGAGTGCACTTTTTCCAGAAATCCTATAATGCAGTGACATTTGAGGAATAGGTGACTTTCCAACATTCTGACAGCAGTTTAGGGAACTTTTTTCTGGCCTCAGGCACATAACCAGCTCCACATATCAGCGTTTTCCTCCAGTTGGTGTGGAAGAACTTGGCTTCTCTGCAGTCAGTGAGGCACTCAAACCAGAGCTGAGCCTGTTTTTGTTGATGGTCAAGGGGCCAATTAAGATGATAAAAATCTGTTAATCCCCCAGAATGATATATTTGATAATAAATATCCTCAAGTGACCTGCCTTTTATTGCATACTGTACCTGCATGTATAATGTAGATACTCGGAGTAGAGTAAACACGTATTTATGAGATGTCCTCGTAAATTACAAGACACATCGGACGACATTTGCATGCGCGGCACTTTAATAACAGCGTTTAATCACCATTAGTTGCCACGGCAGCCACTTAAATGATGGTTCCATAGCCTAAAAGTCACACTTCATGCTTAAATGTATATTTAAAAATGTTTGCACTTATTTCTTCAGCTTGTGATAAGTGGACCGTCCTCCCCAGACCTGGTCTGCACAGAGACATCAACCGGTTTGGACATTCTGCTGTGGTTAGCAACGGGTGAGCGTTTACTGCACCACCTTCTCCCACTGTATATCTCCTGCGTATGGTGAATTTCAGCTGGCTCTTTATCAGTGTTTACAGCATTAGTCAGTTCCTGCAAAGAATCCATACAGCTGGTGAATTATATTCAACTGATCCATTTCGAATGAATAATTCATTCCCCACTTCTTCTTTTTTTTAACATTTCCTTGATGTCTTGCAGTGTCCTCTAAGTTTTGGAATTCAGTCTGTCTCGGGCTTCTCTCGCCGTCGCTGCTACCCAGATTCTGTGTGGATTGTTCTCTCTCTTTTTTACCTCAATGTTAAATTTAGTGTACTCTGTCATTTCTCCCACTGTTGACTTCTCTGATGCTTTAGAAACTCCACTTCACTTCTTGCACCGCGACTGTTTCTCCTGCTGTTCACACTCGGTTCTGTTTTTTTGTTTATTTTTCATTCATTGCTGCAGTGCTATTTGCACACCTTCCATTTCTGACTCTTTGGACTTCTCTATTATACTGACTCGAAAAGTTTTCTCCGTTGTGGTTTTTGAGGCCTTCTCGCTGCCATTTTCCCCAAATAATTCGTTTAGTAGTTAAACTAGCAGGGAATGAGATTCTTGAATGTCCTTTTTAAATGTCATCATACTGGGTCATCACATCTGAAATCAAAAACCAGAGCTTTTCTTGTAATTGGATAAAATACCAAAAAAATATGAGATATTTCTGCAACGCTTGAGCAGATTCCCCAACATGATGCCTGACTTTTCCCTGAACTCAGAACTAATGGCGCAGCCCTTTACACTCTGTTTACAGTGGCAAAGATTTGCAGACAAATGTCAGCTTTGAACTTGAAAAGGCCAGCTTATTTCCCCACCACCAAACCCAAGTCCAGCTTTCATTTCAAAGGTTTTGCTACTCTGTTGCATTTATCTAACATTTTCTTCCATCTGACCTCATCCCTGCCATCTTTACCTCCTTCCCAGGTGTCGTTGTCTGTAGTTTTGCCCCGTATGGCCTCCAGCTTTGTTTCTGTCCCCATTGTGGTTTGTTTTAATCACGTATCTCTTTTGATATCATCTCCAGTTCCATGTACATCTATGGAGGTTTTTCTGGCCCTCTTCTGAATGATGTGCTGGCCTACACTCCTCCATCCTGCCCGGCCTTTTCTAACCCCATCGCGTGTGCTGCTGCTGGCCCCGGGGTTCGCTGCCATTGGGTCAACGGTAGATGTCTGGCCTGGGAGCCAAGATCATCAGAGCAGGTTGTTCCTGCTGCTTTCTGCATTAAATCTACTGGTATGTTATCCAGGAGCTCTGACTCCAACTTGTTTATTTACTTCATTCTAAATATTTTGACTGTCCTCTCAGCATATTTTTCTGGAAAGTGTTGCTCTCAGGAGGCCATTTTGTGTTTTAAATGATAATTATCCCGATCTGGCTTCTGAAGTTGGTGGAATGGTGTAATTACAGGAGCAGGAGGACACAGCTGCAACAGTTACCTCATTTAGAAGCAATCAGATTCAATAAGACCCTTTTTCCCCCCATCTGTCTCTGTCTGTCAGATGGATTTCAGCGACCGCGCTGTGAAGTTTTCAGCTTCCCGGATTTTGTTTTTTTAGCACTTTGGGTCCTTTGCTTTGTGTGATGTTCGCTGCTAATGGATGGAATGATGCCACGATTCAAACCACTTAACCAAATTGAGGAAATGAAAGCTATAAAAAATACAGATATAACTGTCTCTTTGACTATGTTACAGGCATTTTCCTGATGTCTGATCAAACTCAAACATGGAACTTTATGGTGAACAGGAAGTTATGACACCGAACTGATCATCCATTTGGTTCATGGTGAGGTGATTTTTGCCTTACAGACAATTCGGAAGAGCGGTGTTTCCGCTTTTCTGACTGCGCGAGCTGCACCGCCAACACTGAGGGCTGCCAATGGTGCGAGGACAGGAAGTGCATCTCTGCCTCCAGTAATTGCACCGTGGTGAGTCGCTTCTTAAAATCAAACCCTCCAACATATATGTGGAGGTTTGTCATCAGGGATTATGTAAAAAGCTTCAAAGCTGGATCTGGATGATGCCTCCTCACACAAGTACGCTACCTTTAATCCATCCCATTGTGAGTCTGGATCATGCTCATTAGGAGTTGGAGCATTTGGCAAGTAAAGCTACAACAGAGAGACACCAGGACATAACGAAGACGTGATGTGTTCTCTCTCATTGAAAATGTCCTCTCATTATCACATTGTATTTCCATGTTGTGTCATATTTTTTACTTGTCCCAGTGGATTTCTGGACTGTACTGGTGCTCTCTCTCTCTCTCTTTCTCTCTCTCCTCCCCCATCTCAGCCATGCTTTGTCTTTTCTACTGCTTATCCTGCTTCTGTCTGTGTCCGATGCTGGATCGCACGTTAACTGTTGCATGGCTGTGTGTCTGTGTCTAGCTGACTTTGGAGCTGGCCCAGCAGCATGGCGGCGCTCTGTCTCTGTCCCCCCCACCGTCCATGTTGTCCAGCCATCAGCTGAGCCTGTGGAAGCACGGCGCGCGGAGGAGGGGACATGTGTGTATATTCTCATATTGTTACTACTGATAAGGTGCAGGCCAGGTCACGGCTGCATATTCAGATCAGTCTCTGTGTGAATCCTTGTTATTCTAAGTAGATTAAATCTAATTCGAGTCACAGAGATATCAAGGTGCTTCTGATGATCTTTTCCCCCACTAATTCCCTGCGGAGTCCCATTAGGTTGTGATAATCGCATCATTACCGCTTTTGACAATCATCGAGTGTGCAAGAATTTGAGGAACATGCTGTGAAACTGAACAGAAAATACAAGGAACGTCAAGTGTAACGACCTTAGTTTTCTAATTGTGTTTTCATTTTGTGACGACACAAAACGATAATACATTTTAGTATTAATTAAAAGAATGAAACTCTGATATTGAAATGCTCGTGATCAAATCCATGTCCTTCCCAACAAGTCATCTACATCTTGCACAGACTGGATATGATTTAGATTTAATGATAAATTCCTCTAAATTTCTCTGTTACTAGTTTCCTCACTATCATGTAATGTTTGACAGCAAATATATTATAACATTTTATTTATTGCACCATTAAGCAAAACAAATGATGGAGATATAAATAATCTGCCCATTTTTGTGTAGAATACATAACAGTTTCCAAGCGAAGTGGGAATACAATCCTGTATAGTTTATTTTCTAATTTAATTTCTCTTGAAGTACCAGAATTAATATACTGTACTGTTTTCTCTGAGATTATAAACTCATTAAACTGTGAGCAAAATATAATAGGCTTAGAAAATAAGGATAAACTGAGTAAACAGCCCATCCCATTTTATCATAGTATTTATTTATTTGTTCAGCCCCTTCTTGAACGGTGTCCCCTTTAAATTGGATCCCCCTTCAGGTTTAATGGCAGTTTATACTGATTACTGTCCAGTTCTTTGCATTAGTGTTGATGGTGCTTACGTGGATTTGTTTCCCTTTTTGTGTGTGAAGTCGGTGTCAGACTCGTCCAGGTGTAAACGCAGGGAGGAGCAGGAGTGCTTCCGTTTAGCCAACTGCAGGAGCTGCTCCCTCAATTCCAACTGTCAGTGGGAGCCGCAGCAGCAGGAGTGTCAAGCAATGCCTGGTGAGAGAAACAGACTAACACAAACACACAGACACAAACTAATACACACAGACTAAAACTAACACATTTATGCAGAAGTGAATTTTTAAAAGAAATTGAATTTGACAGGTTGATATTGTGACAGTCAGCACTGTGGCTGGTAGATATATATATATATTAATATACATACCATAAGTACTTTATAAATATGTGTGCCAAAGACATAATTGTGCTGATGTAGTTATTAGCAATCATGAACTCTTTAAACCCCATTGTTGTAAGAATGGATACCATGGCAGACATCAAGGAAAGGATTTATTTTCTATATCCAACTATAATGGATGGGATAGTTCCATTTGCTGTAATGCTGTTATTTTCATCACTGGCAGGTGGGAAAGGTCTCCCAAACCCATGATAGAAAATACACTGTATTACTGTTATTATCATGTGTTTCTGTCTGTAATGAATAATTCCTATCTTCAAAAGAAAAAAAAAATAAAGTGAAATAAGTAAAGTGAATGGGCAGAGACTCTAGGAGCATTATGGCAGCACTGATTGTCTGTTTGCATTCATATCTACAGATATTCAAGAGTTCCCCAGTGGATCTTGATATTTATTTCTGCTTTAAAGCTGCTTAAATGTTCACGCATACACACCTACAAAGGTGCCATCACTCTCTTGCATATACAGTACACAAACAGGGATGGATCAGTACACAAGTGTCAGCACATATCTGTTTCTATAGCTGCACCAGCAAGTAGGCCAATTAGAGAAGAGCTTAATGGAGGTTCCTATTATGGGTCTGTGATCTGTCCCACACATTATACTGCTGAGCTGTAAGCTAGAACTTCTCTCTCTGACTCTAGCTCTAGTATGGCTTTGGGCATGGAGATCGTGCTATTTACAATCCATAAATGAGCCTCTACAAGTCCGTGTTGTATTGTTGTCAGAGCTTTTTTCTTTGAGAGCAGAATTCGCAGTAGCATGAAGCTGAGGATACTGTTGTATCAGTGCCTGCTTTCTTTTGTCTACATCAAACCCCAGAATGAATCCCCCTCCTCCCTCTGGTTCTTTTCTTCCCTCTTCAGACTCTTATGCTTGTATAATTGTCTCTTTTGCTCAGTTCAGGCAAAGTCCTCAAATACAATTCAGAGAAAGTCTTGCTTCCTTTCATCTTTTTGTTTTTTCTTCAGTTTTCCTTCATAGACCCTTTTTTTTGCTGTGCATGGCTATTTCACTCAGATTTTCTTTTACATAACTCTGTAACACCTAATCTGTATATAATTTATTTTTATCCTCCCTTTGTTTTTGTCAGAGTAACATCTGAGGCAACAAACAAAATCAGATATTTTCCTTTCTGTGGCTTGAAAAGGTGGGCGATGGAAACCATTATAGACCCAATCATGTAATCAGTCTCTATACTCCAAAATAAACTGAAGTGGTATGTGGAGGCAGATTGATTGTGGCTAATTTAGCATTTCTTTGTAATGATGTTGACCCCGAACCGAACAATCCTCATAAGGAAAGCAACCGTTTTGTAGCTGCATGTCTGTCTTCAATCGTGACAGGTATCACACAGGATGTTCACCTTGACAGTTTTTGAAGATTGTAAAGTTGGATGAAAAGCAAATGAAAAGAACATTTTCATAAAGTCCTCTTTTCATCTGGGAAACTTGCAAACTTCTTTTCTACTCCTTCTCCAGCTCCTTTGTTGACAAATTGAACATTAAAACTTATTGATATTGGGATCTGCTGTGAGCCGGGCTGAGACCCACTTTTGCTAAGATTTTCATGTAAATCTGTCCAGCTGCTTTTGCATAAGCCTGCATAAACATACAAGCAAGCAAAGTCAGCAACAACCTTCCCCCCCCCCCCCAAAGATGAAAGAATTTGTCATCCAATATTACCATATTAATGGGATAATGACAGATTATTTGTGTTATTGTGTGCAGGCCAGCTGTGTGGGGAGGGCTGGCACCATGTGGGGGAGGCCTGTCTGAGGATAAACTCGAGCAGAGAGAGCTACGACAACACCCAGCATTACTGCAAAAACCTGGGAGGAAATATAGCCTCGTTGCTCACAGACAAACGGGTCAATTTTGTCCTGGAAGAGCTGCAAAAATACCAGCTTCAAGGAAAGGTGGGTGGCAGAAAAGACTATTATTGTGCTCTGAATTAGGTGAATTAAATGAGATTGTTGTTCTGAAAGAAAAAAAAAACAGTCAATGAATTTCAAGTCAGATTATCATCAGAAAATGAAGCATGTAGTCCGCACTTTTGTCCCCGCAGACATTATCTCCCTGGGTGGGTTTGAGGAAAATCAATGTGTCATACTGGGCGTGGGAAGACATGTCACCCTTCACCAACACCAGCCTGCGGTGGTTGCCTGGAGAGCCCAGTGACTCGGGGTTTTGTGCCTACCTGGAGCGAGCACAAGTGGCTGGTCTGAAAGCCAACCCCTGCACGTCCACCACCGATGGCCTCATCTGTGAAAAACCCATAGGTAAGAGTGGAAATGCAGGCAGTCCGCAGTTAAGAAAGGACCTTTCATTCATTGTGTGACCATTTGGATTCAGCAGGTCCAAAGAGTCTGAGCGCTCGCCCCTGTAAGACCCCCTGCTCGCTGCGAACCAGTTGTGCCAACTGCACCAGCCAGCCGACGGAGTGCATGTGGTGCAGCAGCACTCAGCGCTGTGTTGACTCCTCAGCGTACGTCATCTCCTTCCCCTATGGACAGTGTCTGGAGTGGCAGACCCAGGACTGTACCGGTGAGACGCCATTTGCTAATGTCTGGGCATCTTCAGAACCAAAAGATGAAGCCTCTACAAGTCTAGGAGATGGTTTGGCATCTCTCAGGAGTTTAATGTTTACCAAATCTGATAAGACAAGTCAAATGTGAAAGTTTTGAGGCACGATATAGAGAGAGAGGTGCATGTACTTCTTTACTCTGCATTTGCAAAAAAAAAAGAATCATTGACTGTTAGTTTTATTAAATCCCCAGTTCCACACCGACACTTATTTTTTTGGACTCAATCCCTTTGTGTGTGCCTGAGTCTTCCTTCCACCATATGAGTGTGCTGTTTTTGCATTTTACATGCTATGAGCTGAGCAAAGGGGAAGGCAGCTTATGGCTTTTACACTTGATGTATTATGTATCGGGGCTCAGGGATCTGTATGCTACAGGCTTCAGTGATGCTAACTGTCAAGTCCTGCAGGATCAAATGGATTGCGCAAGATCAAGCCAGACGATATGTGGCATCCAGGGACGGCAAATGTCAAACCTGTTATGATGAACACAGTGGCACTGAGACGACTGTGTGGAGAGAATTTTTTGAGATTTTATCAGACGCGACACCTGTAAACATCCAAAAGGCTGATTTCATTTCCCTCTTTTTTTTGTTTTATTGGAGTGTGTCTGGGCTTACCTATAAAGTAACCCGCAAGTCAATGTGATGGATCAAAGTATTCTTTCTTTCTTTGCCGCATCACTGTATGAAACGTTATTCAAACAGGCGAGTTGGTTAAGAACGTACAGTATATTCTTATGTTCAGCGACGACCTGCTTTGGTGTTACCTCTACAGGTTAGGGTTTTAGCACGTTATCATTTCAACCTTTCTTTCTACCCTAGCCCGAACCCCGAAATATTTACGCAAAAAAAAGTGGTTGCTAACTTTATTAAAGATGGTTTTCTTATATAGCTCATTGGGTTTAGTGACATTTCACCTTATGAACCTACTGTAACAATTTGCTGCCTTTTGTATTCTATTTTTAAAAGATAAACAGGCCTGGCATATTTATTGAATATTAAAAACTCCTCTTGGTTATGTAAATATGTGCTTTTTGGCAAAGAGAAGCCCACTGTGTGGTGGATTAGGGATATTGTGTTAAACTGACCCCCTTTGAAATGTTAGCTACAGTAAGGATCCAGGCAGAAGTGGAGAAAGGGAACATAAGGGGAGGTTGTGAAAGTGAAAACTGGAGAGGAAAGCACAGTTGGAGAGAGGAAGGGAAAGAAAAAGGGTGCGGGAAATTTCTTTGTGCCTAAAGTGTTGCAGAGTAATCCATGAAGACATCAAATTAAGAGGGGACGTGCGGCATTGAAGAAAGATGGCTTAGTGAGCAGAAAAAGAAGAGGAAATATTTAAAACAGGGGAGATAAAGAGAAATTGAGAAATGGAGAGCATAAGTTTCTAATTATAAAAGGGAAACAAATGAATCAACGTTGCCACGGTTGAATAATGCAACACCGGGAGTTCGCAAACACACAGAGAGGTGCTTTTTAAGCAGGGCCGGCTCACCGCAACACACGCAGCAAGAAATGCATGGAGATATGTGGCTTATGGAAATGGATGGTGTTCAAAAGAAAAACAACCCCTCGTGAAAATGCTAATTTTGCTCAATGAGGCACACCAAATCTTTCTCACCGGGCTTTAAGAGACCACGTCTTGCTTAACTTCCGTCGACCTTTGGAATTTCTGTGCATTCACAGCCATATTTTTGTGGTTGCTCTAAAGTGCATATTCATCATCTTTGCTTGGTTACCGAACGCTTATCTGAGAGAAAGACAGCTGATGTTTATTTACAAGGCCACCGTTGTTGCTAAAACACAATAGATTAGTACATATATAAATGCACGGTCGACATCATTATCCTTTTCAGGTATTGAACGCTATACCGAATATCTCATTTTTAAATTTGCATCAGCAAAGTGTTCTTGAATGTCACATTGCCGTTATGGATATAAATGTGTTTCTCGACGTTTGGAGTGGCTGAAAAACAAAATTCGATGTTGTTTGATGTGTTGAGGGTGAAACAGGAAGATGGAGTGTGTCGGAAGGTAGTTTATATCACAGGAGGTGTGGTTTGTTAAAGCTGGATAAATTCGATCACAGATCTTTCAACCCCACTGTGCTACGTCGCACATCAACTACAGGAAACAGAATTTATTGGTGGTCAGACCTGTTTCTGGGTCCATGAATGCATCGGCAAAGGAGTTTTTTGGATTTACCTCCTAATCCAGTCACACGGTGATAAAACAAATGGCCAGCATTGCACAAGCTCTGCAACCACTAGAAAAGACGGACCAAATATAGTATCAGGAATACTTTTAAGTTTCAGAAACTGTGGGTGGCGATAATGAGCAGCCATGTTCCGGCTATAACGGCAGACCCAGCTTCCACCGCGGGAAGATGCCGTCCTTCGCAGTGGCCTCACGGGATACGAAGGACGAACTTTACTGTAACTCACCTTCGGGTGGCTTGTAGCCGACATTTCGAACAGAACCATCTTTCCACTTCTGCGAACAGTAGATGGGTTTGGGGTGTTTGGGAATGTTTCGCTCAAGCCTCACAGACGGTTTGCGTTGACCGGGAACAGAGTGGTAGACGGCAATAGGAAATCCGGTTGATTTGGAAGAACAAATATAATGGTTGCCGGGCAGCAATACACACCGGACAGATCATCATTCCATCACAGAGCACGCAGTCACACCCTCGGTCTGAAACACCCACACAGATCCAGTGAGAACACAAACTAAACATTACTGCTCAAGCCAGAATTAAACCCAGAACCAGTAAAAGATAAACAGACCATTAACCATCCCTCCCAAATCCCTCCACAGCTCAGAACTGTTCAGGTCTGAGGACGTGTGCGGAGTGTTTGGAGCGGGCCGAGTGTGGATGGTGCGGCGATCCCACCAACACTGGCAAAGGTGTTTGCATGGAAGGTTCCTACAGGGGCCCGATGAAGACCGCAGCTGCCAGGGTTGGACCACGAGTCCGCGACATGGTTCTGGATCAGAGTCTGTGTTCATCCGACAGGGGCTACAACTGGGCCTTCATCCAGTGTCCTGGTAAACAAACGGCTGTTTTTTTTTAAAGATATACCACCTTAATCATCCATTAAAACGTGTCCAAATGTTTTGGAACTCTGTTTACGTGTTAAGCTATTCGTTGATTGTGTATGTTGTTTTTGACAGCGTGTCAGTGTAACGGTCACAGCAGGTGTGTCAACAGCAGCGTATGCGAACACTGTGGAAACCTGACGTCCGGGACGCACTGTCAGAGCTGCATGCCTGGTTACTACGGCGATCCCATCAATGGAGGGAAGTGCAATGGTGAGTGCAAAGGTGGTGGACTTCATCATGTTTCATTTGAGCTTCAGACACACCTGCTGGTGATCCTGTACTGCAGTTTTGTTCCCAACAAGACTTAAGTGGTGAAAAATCATGCTACAAGTTCCCACAGTAATGAAATAATCACTGTTCGTCAAAAACAATTAAAATCAGAACCACATGATGGCGCCCCGCAGTTTCCTGGTTAAAAGCCTGGACTCCTCTGGTTTGGTGAAAGGGAATGTCATGTGAGTCACCTGTACGAGCGCAGGTTTCTGCTCACTTTGCCCCAGAAGCTGAGTCTTGCACGGCGGGCTGTGG
This sequence comes from Takifugu rubripes, assembly GCF_901000725.2. NCBI lineage: Eukaryota > Metazoa > Chordata > Actinopteri > Tetraodontiformes > Tetraodontidae > Takifugu > Takifugu rubripes. Next base: position 8,281,006 of record NC_042288.1, read on the forward strand.
GAGTCCGCTGTGGGTTCACGGTCCCTGAAATTCTGAAAATGGCTTCCAGAGTGACGCCTTTTCGAAAACGCCCCAGCCTCCATTTTTAGTGGAATTGGGATAAATGATAGTTTTCCAAAACGGGAGGTAACTGCACAGGGGTCTGCGGTCGCAGTCGATACGATTACTGTCCTTGCAAGCGACAAATTTGGATTTTTTTTCTGAACCACTTGGAGCAGGAACCGATACCAGCAATCTGCTGAGGAAGGCAGGTGATGCTAATGTGGGCTCGGAGATGCAACCCCGTATTGCTGTATCAGATCCGTTTGCAACTTCTGCGATTTCCCCCCCCCCCCCCCCCCCCCCCCCCCCGTCGCAGTAACAGCAAATCTCAGAGCTGAAAACATTAAAGACAGATTATGTTTATCCCAATGACGGAACGCGGGAGCCAGGGAAACAAACATAAAAAGCCTGCTTTGGGAGGATACTGACGTCGGTGGGTGAAAACGAGTGTAATGAATGACTGAGCGACTGCTGGAGTGGAGGGGGGGGGCAGAAGGAGGTGCAGTGGCATCAGTCTGGCTGTGACAGATGTGCGTTTTGGCCTGGCAGCAGCACAATATTAAATCGCTCTTAATCATTTTCTTATTTCCTGGGCTGACTGGTGTCTCTGTCCCTGGTGGTTCTCGCAGCGAGCGCTGATAGATGTACGCATTTTTGGGCTTTTTTTCCTCCCCCCCGCCTCCAAACAGGACTCCGTGTGCTGCTGATGCACTTTCTCATCTGCTTAATAACTGTCTTATTTCATCCATCCCTCCTCGTTTTTTGGCATGCGCTTTTAACATCCTGTCTGCTGTTTCTCTCCTGACACATTTTCACGCCTCTTTCTCTGTACGCCTTATGCCATATTTGTTTAACAAATCTGTTTATCTCTCTCTGCCTCTTTCTTTCCATTTCTTCCTTTTTTATAGTTTAATACACAGAGAAAAAAAAATATAGCAAAGTATGGGACTATATCCAAGCCTTCTCAGGCAGAGATTTTTAAAGAATTAAATAATAGTGCTAATGATGTTCCCATCCCTCCTTCAATCCATTCATCTTTCTTTCAATCTCCAGCATCCTCATTGTATTAATGGACCATTTAGATTTACCTTGGACTAAACTGTTGGGACCCAATGACCTGTGGATGATTATAGGGCTGAATGATAAAGGGACTGTGGGAAAATATCCATAAGGTTACAAAGAGGATGGAAGCATTGACAAGGGTAGTAAAGGGCTGGTGGAATGGAGACAAAAGACCGGCAGAGAAAAAGGCGGGGAAAAGGAGATAAAACCACGTGGCGAGATATATATACAAGGTTAATATCACCCTTGAACGGAGAGGCACTAAAGAAATAGAGGTGGAGATGGGGGCAAACACAGAAGAAGGGCTGGAGGACAGACAAAGGAGAGGGGAGTGCGTCTCGACACCTGTCCATGTGACAGGTGATTAACTAACCTTGTCAAATCCGGGGTGTGTGTGTGTGTTTAGTCTCTCTGAATTTACCTCTCACCTTGGCAACATTAAGCGGACGACACGTTGCCTGTCTTTGTTACCGGTAGTCCTTCAGAGGAGAAGATACACATAGTTGATGAAGTTTTTGTCATTGTTTTGTTCCTGTGGGGGGACAGAAAACATTTGTATTTAAAGGGAAGTGCACTCTCCTGCTCTTCCTTCACACTGAAATATTAAAGCCATCATTGTGTAAGACGTGCTTCATCTATGAGCACTGTGAATGAGTAAGATGGATCTGGAGTTACCAGTCATGTCACCACAGTGTCACACTCCAACACAGCTTTGTTTCATCCTCCATTTGGCTACAAACTGGTGCCTGGGTGACATGCCGCCTGAACCGTTACCCCAGTTTTGAGATGAATTATTCATCCGCCAGCGTGGTTGAGCTGAGTCCTGAGACAGTCATTACCAACAGTGTAATGGAGACCAGTACTGCTGCGGCTGAGAAGAGACCACCATTAATCGGGTTGAAGTTTCCACTTAACTACCTACAACTTACTGTCTTTGTCTGGTCGAAGCGGTTTTTGTTCAGCAAATTTGACAGAAACCATTTATAACGCTAATAAATTTAAGTTAGCAGGATTACTTTGTGGTACTTTTGCATGTTTAGGTCCCTGCAGTTGGTTCTCGAGTGTCACTGGGAATAAATTGATCTCCCAATTTATCTTCACAAGGTCATTTCTTTTAATTTTATGAATTTACGGTTCTGTTTGAAACCTTTGGGTACAGCTTCACTCTGAACTCTTCTCAGGCATCTTTACATCATCGCTGTTTTAGACTTAGACACTTGCTGGCCGTTGGCGTCTCGCACCACACACACCTTTATTGTTTCGATAAATTCTGCATGCCTTTCTCTCACTGCCTCGCTCCGATGTCCTATCTGTCTCCGGCTCTGCAGCACCTCGCTGATGGTCTGAACCGCTCTCACCGCTGTCACTGCGGTGAATAAGAACTACACCAGTCAAAGTTTGCTGAGGGGTAAGAAGAGCAGTTTGCAGGAAGCACCCAATGCTGCCTACTGCATTTATGTCCATCATCAAGTGGACAGCGCTGAATTGTTTTGTCGAAGCTTTACTCGGAAACTTTTACCCAAAACTTTTTTGTTTTGATTCTAAACTTATTTTCCTGTTTGGGGGACATGACATGATTCCGAATGAAAGACCCATCGATCCTGAACCAGGAGATGGTTCTTTTCTTAAAATTTCTTCGCTTGTGTATCAATTTGCTTAAATGAACAGCCAATCAAATGGCCTGACAGGCCATTGGCATGTCAACCTTCCCCCCCGCTCTCATTACCTTGTTTAGCTAAATTGTTCAGATACCTACATTCTGTCTCTAATTTGAGTGAAGCAGCTGGAGCTTTGGCAAGTTTTCTTTTCAGTTCAGGAGAAAGAGATGTTGATTGTTGTCTCAGCATGAGACTGGCAACCTGGCAGTGGCATCCAGAGACGGCAACAGATTGGGGTGTGTGGGAGTGTGGGACTGATCAAGCATAGCCAGCTGTTGTTCAACTTCCATAGCAATGCAGTGGCGGACTCGGGCCGAGGCCCACACACACACACACACACACATACACACACACGCACGTCTCCTGGGACGTTGACAATCATTCACCTACTGCCGGAAGGATGTCTGACTAGATGAGCTAATATGAGTCTTCATTTACAGTCACCAGCTCACACTGACTTTAAATTTGAATGTAATAGATTGATCATTTTATTTTGAACATCCAAGTTCAAATAAACACAATTAAATAAATGTAAGATTGATAGTAAATAAGAACAGACAAAGTACTTCCTTCTCCTTTTTAAACATGTATATTACATGTGACTATTTACTACCGATGCATTTATGTGAGCCAATCATTAAAACAATCTGTTCAGATGTGACGTCCTCTGTCCTTGGACCCTCGAACCGGGTCAAGAAAAGAACGTTGAATGAACAGGCATGAAGAGGCCCTTTGTCCTCTTTGGTGCATCCAAGAATAAAATGTGATGCTGATCATGAGAGTATCCAGAGAGGACTGGGACGGGCATTCTAAGATAGTTTTAGTTAATTCACAAGTTCAATCAGCCTGTAATCTCATTTTCCCAATGTGGCTTTGAGTCTGATTCAGAAATCTTGTCCCGATCTCAACAAAGTACACTTAATATATTTGGCTTTATGTGTCATCTTGGACGCGTGATTTAAGTGGTGAAACGCGTGTTTCTGAGCAGCTTAGCTTAAAACAAATCTGAGTAAAGGAATTCAACTGACATCACTGTTTTTTTTCAGAAGTAGCCATTTGCTACATCTCTATGACAGGAGATTGTTTTTTGTTTTTGCATTTAATAAGAACTATTATGATATATTCAATAAAAAGGCCTGTATGACGTTTAGTTATGACACTTGATCTTGTACTCCCACTAAAACCACACAACTCATCGTGCTAACGGAGGCTAGAGAGTGCAAGATTACCTGTAAAGTGCTTCCAAAATTCCAGCCAGTTTCAGATCTGAATCTTTGTTCGGAACCAGCCAGTGGAAAAAGTGAAATCTAAATCGGATGCCAATGAATTACTCCTTTATTACGGGTGTGTTCATGCACATACACACAAGTGCAGATTGTATTACAAAATGTGCAAAGAACGTGCAAGAAGCAGCAGTGCATTAAGCTGTAGGCACCTGGGAGCGTGCACACTTTCTTCGGTGAAAAGAATCTTGTGATTTTCATGGAAACTCAATCAGCACCTCTGGTAGGTGAGAACTTGTTGCTTCTCGGGTTTTATCTTGGTACTCCACCAGGACGTTCAGCTCATTTCACAAATTTTGTTGCACTAATTCAATCACAATACGACCTCACAAAGGTGAACCTCTCAGACGCAACCTGTGGCAGTTACTTCATTTATTTATAAATGAGGCATCTAGAGGTGGGTTTTTGCGTTCCGTTCATGAGATTTCTTCATCCGATGGTGGTCATCAGGTGTGGGATTGTCCGTCGAAATTGAACTCGGCTTTCCCAATAATTCAGCTCCGTTTCTTCCGTCAGGTTTGTGTGCCGAACCTCACATGGGTCAGCTGTTTTCTGCAAGAGGATTTTTAAGGCATCATTAGCAGTTTCCTGTTTGCTGCGTGCAGAAGGAAACATCAGAATGTGTTTGATGTATCCACTCAGGGACATTTAACAACAGCTGGGAAGGATTCAGAATCTGCGTGGGTAGTTCGAGTCTCACTGATTCCTAAGTCCAAGTACACATGAAAGCAAACCTTTGGAATAATGTTGGTGTATATGGACCTTTGCCTTATAGTTCTTTGAGTTATGTTGAGTTTTATGGCTGCACATCCCATCCCCCCTCCCATCCCTTGAAAATAGAGGTGCAGGGAAGATTGTTTCTCATTTTTACCCATCTTTTTCTGACTCAGAGGAGCAGACAGATGGTTCAGTTCCCACCAACATACACACCCATTCAAACACACCCCAAGAACAAGCATCTTTTGTGCATTATGTTAGCATGAGCCAAAGCAGTGGGCTGAAAGAGCAAGTTCTGTTCAGGGACCCTGCACAGGTTACGATAGGTGTGATTTAGATGATATCAGCATTTTTTAGCTTCATGATCGCACTCTTGTCACCCAAACTGGGATGCTTAGTTCACTCATTTATTCTTATAACAGTTTTAAGTTACTTCAGAATGCACCTTTTTATGTAACATTAATAGTTTGGCTTGGTTTGGTAGACAGACACCACTTGGTTGATTCACAGAGGTTTTCTCAGCACAAGATGTCCATAAATAAATTGCTTGTCAGTGGTCATGACACAGCGTGTCTGGGGACCCTGATGTAAGACGGTCTAAAACATTCTTGCCCCCCCCCCCCCCCCCTTTCTCTGTTCTCTGCAGCCTGCAAGTGTAACAACCATGCCAACGTGTGCCACGTCAACAGTGGGAAGTGCTACTGTACCACCAAAGGCATCAAAGGAGATCACTGTCAACTGTGAGTACACTCTTATTAATTAGTGTGTTTAGGTCTTTAGCCAAAGTTACGCCACTGTTCATAATTGGTCATAATTGGGTCTGAATGCCTGCTACACACAGAGCTACAGAGATAATAACAGAACAAGAGCATGTCATTGGTGAGGCGTCTGATACATGTGCCATTTCTGTAATGAAAGTCTTGCAGATGTTCATATGCATGGGGAGATGCCTTGATTCTTACCTGGGCCTGATATTTGCTTATTGTCACCATTTGCTGCCTCACGCATGCCCAACATGAACTTCAACACCATCTGACCTTCCCTAACGCCGACTGGCTCCACATATTTACCGTCCAAACTTAAAGTCAAGTTCAAGCGCTCTAACCTGTATTCAAATCATTAAAAACAAACACTAAATCGTTTAATATTTAAGGCGGACTTTCTTTAATCACTGTGATTTGTACTGGAATGACATTTCACTGTAATATAGGAGCCTCGGCAGAGGCTTAAAGCAGAAACGGTGCATTTGTGCGTGATTGCTGCTGCTTCTGTACTTGCTTTCACCTTCAATTTAACTCCAAGCCCCCTCCTCTCTTTTCACCGTGCTGTTTGTTTTTCTCGCGTCGCAGCAAAGTGAGCTGCCAAGTGCAGGGCCATTTGTTTGTCGTTATGATTATGAACGAACAGTTTCCTGTCGGGGGTGGCTCTCACCTACCCTCAGGTTACGGCGAATGACTGGCTGCATATTTATGTATGTGAGAATGAGTGTACTGCTGGGTCAGACATCATTCTCTGTAGTGCATTAAGGGTGTTTTTCATTTTGCGGTGCCGTCAGACTGCAAAGTGTGAAATTTAAACCATGCGTAGCGTGCTGAGCCTATCGCACAATGCATCAGTATAGATCATCATGAAATGAGGAGGGAAAAGGGCAAACCTAGACACTCCCTGTTTGTAGGGTCTCAACCAGTGCGGGAACCACTGGGGGCATCAGTCTGCATTAATTGTGGGATTACTGTGACAGGGATGACTGTGACACGCGCAACTAAGTCTGCCAACGTTGCTGCGGATGCAAACGGAACGTTGTATTCACTCTGCTAACAAAGTGTGCACGTTGTTTTTATAATGTTAATGGATTGCTGTGTGGACTTTTTTTTTTAATTTAACCGAGTGCATCCAGTCTGAACACGTTCACTTTATTAAAATCTTCAGCAATTCCTTTGATTTGATTACATTATCTCACTGAGTGTTTGCTTTTGTTAATATGCCTCTTCTGCAGCTGTACTAAAGCATAATTGGGGGCCAATGTACGTCGTACACCGAGTGCGCATTATGAGCAGATTGCGTACTTGTGTTTATGAAGGTTGGGGCCTTCATAAACACAGCTCATAAAGGTTTGAAAAAACACAACAAAGGATGGGTTTGTGTTTAGCTGCCTCAGTGTTCTGCAGGTGACCGGGCTGTCCACTGCTCCATGGTCCACTCACACCTTATCTCTCCCCCATTAGGCTTCTGAAAGCAGCTTAAGTGTTTGTCGTCTTTTGCTGGAGCTTGGCATCCGTGACTTCAGTGTTGCCCAAGGGAGCAAAAGCACACCCTCTCCTCATCTTATCTGCCTGCATGTCCACTTATACTCCCGCTCTGCAACTCCGTACGCTAGGTTTAACACATATAAATCTGACAGTATGTATCACCAGTGACCTTTCACCCTGGAGGCATGCCCGACATTACTGGACAGCGAGGGGAACAGTTGCGGTAAATGAAGTGTGCCTGTAGCAGCCAGTAAATCTGATCCTTTTTTCCGAGAGACGTATCTGGCCTGCTGCTGAATTCTCCCTGCGTTGCTCTTCAGGACCAATACAGCCTCCATTATGACTTTTGAAAGCTTCATTTTATTTCGCTTTATGAATATGTTCCATCCTTTCAAAAACATAATTATGCTTCAGTAAAAGGTTTTCTTCCCCCCACCCGTAATCCAAATGTCACATTGTCCAACCATATCCAATTAATGTCCATCAACATGCGTCTGCTTAAAAATGAAAGTCATACTCTTTCTGGTCCGAGTAAATAGCAAATAAAAGTCTGAAATATGAAAGTGAGATACCAACAACAGCATATCGGCACCTCATTTCCCCCCTCATTGATTATTGTATTTTCCCAATGGGTCCCTCAATAAAGTGGTTGATATATTTCCTTTTTTTTTTTCTCGTGGCAATTTAAGATGTTTTCCAAACCACTAAATGTATCACTGGAATCTTTTAAAGCATGCACCATTCCTTTAATGTTCTGCCTGTACAGATTAATACAAAAAAGTGAGATTATGAAACATGCACGAGCTTTCAAATAATTCTGTGCGGGAGCACACAAAGAGACCATCTGCAGACCGTCTGAACAAATAAGTCAACATGTACCAAAAACTTATTTTTGCACAAATCTAGTCTAACTTTCTTTGTGTAATAATGAGCACTCTTTCCTGTCCTTCTCTTTTTCTTGACCCTTTTCATCTCTTTCTCCCTTACTGTGTTTGTCCAGATGTGACTCAGAGAACCGTTACCTTGGAAACCCTCTCAGAGGAACATGCTATTGTAAGTGTTCTGCCAACTCTACACCTGAGTCCAATGCATAAAGACCATATAGGCAGAGGAGGGATTAAAATCACTTCTGGTTACAATCAAACAACGGAATTTGGGAAATTATTATAGAAACTTTCTTGACTGGGATCCAGTCTTATTTTCTTGTGTGTTGAACATTATCCAACTCATCTGTTGACTTTAAGAGCTTTTCTGTTCCCTAGCAACTAATCTTACCTATTTCACCTTCAAGGGAAACTTAAGTGACATTTATTTTTGAGAGAGACATGATGGTCGACCCTTGAAAATCTGTAACACCGTGACCTCTCTTGAGAATTCTTAAGCTGATTGTTGTGTTTTATACTTGTTTTTTAACTTCTCTACAATAAACTGCACCATATAATCTCTCGAGGGCAATACCTTCCCTTTCCGACACAAGAAAGAATAGCTTGGGTGCACTTTTAAATGATGTCACATTTTTAATAATCACAGCTAATAATTTTCTAAAATTCAATTCACTTAACAGAATCCAATGAAATCTCAGTAAAACAAAACAGTTGGTTTGAGGCTGAAAAAGACATTTGAAAAAGCAGAATAAATGATTGTCCCATCTTTTATGGGTGTCGTTTGGCATCAGATTGGCCAGTGGTTTGTCAAATCTGATTATAGATGGAAAATGAAAGAGCATGAAAGGTCAGCTGTATTAATTTTAAGATCATCATCTACCACTCTTGCTAATATGCTTGCATTCACTATTCCTTGTGGAGTAAAATGGTTGTTTCATCCTGTGTGACGTGGGTAAACCTGTTATAAAAACAGTGTTAAGTTGCAGTTGTTTACAGGAATTCTGCACATGTACCTTTCTTCAGACCTTTGCTTCTCTGTCTCAGATGCTCACAGGGTTCACATTGACTAAGCTCATTTGCAATAGATTGCTGGTTTTGTTTCTAAAGGTCACAAGAAGTCGAAACAGATGTTTTATGGCACACAGGAATATACTGGCCCTGTATCTCTCAAACACACACGTACACCCCACTGATGCGGGATATAAATTGCAGAATTATAATACAGTGCAACAAAGTCCACGACAAGTCAATGTCAAAAGCTATTTAAACTGAGCAAGACTGTCATTGTTTGAGTCTTGAAAAGGAAGCAGCGATCAAAGAGAGTATATCCTGGATTACAGTGATCAAATACACCATCAACGTGCTGGCAGATAGCGTGAGTTCACCTTTTCTAATCCTTTTGGACAGAGAATCTCAGTTCTTTGTCATGGCCTTCATTCAGTCAAAGACGAGCTGGGTTTTTCTCAAATGTCCCAATCCAAACCAGCCAACATTTTGGATCAGACAAAGTTTAAAAATCTAAATTCCGAGCCAGTAACCCCGTCTGAGGTGAGTCACATTCCCCTCTTGGATAGGGATATTTTTACTGCAGTTCAGACGGCACAGATTCGCTCTGAAGATTTGTGAAAGCACTAGGTGGCACCAATGCAGTTGTCTGGTCCACTGCAGCAAAAGGGCTCGGAGCAATGGGAATACACACGCGCAAAAAACCCATGGAACAAGTTGTAATAGCTGTTTGAGTCCAGAGGTGCCCGCCTCTTTGATATCTCTATGGCTGCAGCTGAAGAGGTGTCCACGTGTATGTGTTTTTCAGATGTCATTAATGTGATGTTATCTCCTCCGCTGTCCACAAACCGAGTCAGCTTTGTTTGAACAAGGGCGAGCACATTCAAAGGCACCCGCATGAATGCGCAAAGTACTTTCTCTTTTACGCACACAGAGAGGATCTGCAGATTCAAAAGCCATTGATTCCCCGGTCCTCCAAGGAAAGCAGCCGTAATAATGGTTGAGGTCAATATTAGCCTTAAATGTCACTGGAGGCAAAGTGCTGATAAGACGGGGCTTTATCTCAGTTATGTAAAATCACTTGCAGATTATACGAGACGCAGCTCTTTTCTGCTGCAGATTTTAAACATATTTACCATAATTTCTTTTTCAAGAAGTGACAAATCTAGCAAGCAGCTGTAAGCAGAGAGATTAACTGGAGCGTTAGAGTGGAAAGTGTTGCCAGAATTAGGCTGTGGACAATTCAAACTGGTTAATCTAAACTTTTATACAGTTGTTTGCAAAGTCTGTGCAAAAAAAAAAACAACTTAAAGCTGTGCCCCATATTTCAGATTCTCCTCTTTATGAACTAATCTGGCTGTCCCATTGCAAAAGCCCCAACAGACTCCAGTACTAAACTCTGACCTAATTCCTTTCATAGAGTGTTCGTTAGTGAACCACTCTATTTCAGTTTTAGCCTCCACATTTAAAACCAGAATATAGCACAGAAAAACCAACTAGACCCTGGCTTATTTAAACTATGCGGCTTGAATAAAACGCCAAATAGGGAGCAGTGACCTCACAATTCCTGTCATTTTCCTTTAGATTAAAATAAAATCAGAGAAGAAAAATGGCTCCATTTTAAAGGCAAACAAAAAAAGGAGGACAATAAACCAGAACCTGTAGCCAGCATAGAAGCAGATTCTGTGGAGGATCTGTCTCTAGATAAACGTGGCTCTGCGCTCTGTGGGCGAAAACTGTTGGTGTTTAGGAAGAACAGCTCTGCTTATTTCATATTCGTTTGGCCTGGCCTCTTTAAAGGAATGGTAAATGGCCCAACTCACAAACATACTGTGTTTATGTTTGTGCAAAAAGACCTCTGCTGCAACCAGAGAGTGTAATGGGCCTAATTTATTTCATGCTTTTCGTACATATTACAGCTGGAAAATTAAGAGGACCATTGGAATTTTACGCAAATCCATTTAAAAAAGAACAGCTAACACGTTGCATCAACATGGGGACTGTTTGCGATACCACGTGAAGTTAAACTTTGTGGACCTTCCATCCACATTGAGTTGTTTCTACCCCTTGACTGGAGTCCACCTGTGATTAATTCAATCGACTGGACATCAATTAGAAAGACACAATCCTCTCGTCTCCCATCTGATAACACATATCAAAACCAAGGAATGATGGCAAAACAGAGCTGCCTCCCAACCTCAGGGAGAGGGTCGCGTAGAGACGCTGATCCTGGGTAAAAGAAGCGCAGTGGTCTCCATCATTCTGAAATGGAACAACTAGAGAGTTCCAGGAGGTCAACATTCTCACGTTTGACAAGACAAACAACTCTCATCGGATAAATTAATTTCTTCATAATGCTAAGCATCATGTGGGCAGAAGGTCCCCCTTTCAGGGAGACACTGTCTTCAGTCCAGCTCTTTTGGCCCTTGAGGCCCCAAGCCAAAGCCCTATCTTGAACCCATTCAAACATCTCTGGAGAGGCCTGAAAATAGCATTCCATTGATGTTCTCCATCCAATCCGACAGTGCTCGAGAGGACTGATTGATTGATTTGATTAAATGAAGTGTTTATGGCAAAGATGAAAAACAAAGTAAAAAAACTAAGAGCATCTGGACAGAAAGGAGAAAACAGAGGCAAAAAATGGCAGAATACTCTTACATGTGCAGAAATACAACTGGAGGCTGTAATTTCTGTCAAAAGTGCTTCCGTCTAAGTACCGAGTAACGGTTCATACCTGTTACTCAGTCACTCATTATTCTATTTGTCAGTGCTTTTACTTTTTTTAAAAATGCTGAATTTTTTTTGTCCCTACTGATTTCCTTATTAAAGGAATATGTAATCAAATGGTGACACAATAGTGTCAGTATTATCAGTAACAGTGGTCGACCAGGACAAAGTCCTATCACTACATCTTACTATCGCTATAGAACCATACAAAAGGAACCCATGTCACACAGTCAGGAAAAGTCACAAATGTTTCATAGCCAAGTGAGGGAGAGTAGTTTCGTCTCATTCTGGTGTAACGAAAGCTACACTTTGGTTCACTTAACGCTGTCATCTAAGCCCTCAAGTCAGCCGATTAAAAGCGAGTTTGCCATTTAATGAGTTTGCCCCGAGTCAGACGAGCATTTACGAGCAGCCGTCAGCTGGGCGAGACTTTAATGAAACCGCTGTCCTATTCCATCACAGTCAGCTGCCTGGGACATCTAATTAGAGGTGGCCACCAATTGTCCCACCACTTCCACTGGGAAGACCAGCAGTCATTTGCAATACCAGCTAACACCAGTCAGTCCCCAGTCTGGGCTGCACACTGCCCCCAGGCCTACTTGCAAAGCTTAGTCAGACAAACAACAGAGACTCAGATGTGTACCGACAGACTCGCAAACCCAATTAAAATGTCAATTAGTGATGAAACAACACAAAATACGACTGGACAATGTTCAAATAAAGAGATAAGAAGATAAAGCAATGGCAGTATCACTGACGCAATACCACAAATGGTTAGATTTGTTATTAATATCCTACAATATATCAAAAACAAGCCCAATAATAGAACGCAGCAAACACAGGGAACAGTTCAGACCACAGAATACTTGTATGGTAGTAATCACCACTCAACAATGTTCTTAGCCCGAGGTCCTTCATTAGACTGAGATCTGGCGTCAGTCCACAATGCCTCAATATTTGCTGACAGTCAGTCGGTCTGGATGCGTATCCGGCATGGAGTAATTGGTCCTCCCAGGCCAAAATCTTTTTTCTTCTTTTTGCCAGCTTTCCAGCCCTGACAGACTTAAATATGATTGATTTCAGCTCACTTTGAGCAAGTTGCAGGAAGCGTTTGATACGCAACAATACAATATATTCGGAGAGAAAACATACATAAATGAAATATACATGGACTGTAACTCACTTTCAAGTGACGTGTTAATCAATGCTATTAAGTGATATAATAACATATTTGCTGCATTAAGTAACCATTTGTTTAACCTAAGCTTTAACGGGCAACAAAAATCCTCCCGTTACCAGACAATTAGTTAACGGAGCATATTTACAGGGCATTAAACAGGACAAGGAGGGGCTCTTTCCTGAGATCCTCTCAGTTGTTTGAGCCGCTTTCCTTTCCTCAGGATAAACCCAGCCATCCTGCACAGGAAACAGCCAGATCATCTTCATTTCTCAGCCACTACCCACAAATCACGACAGTGTGTAAAGGGCACCGCTCACACCCACATTAGGTCACCACAAACCAGTGAGTTTCTAACAAATAGGGGTCCCCTGCCCTCATGCATATATTACTTTTGAGTTGCCACGACCCCCATTTAAGCCTGATAGTTCGAAAGTGCCGCCCTTGGCTTTACTGCCCTTTCTCACTGAGGCAATGCCGCTGCGTCAGGCCAGCGGTCTTTCAGGAAGGTGTTGCAAATGGAAAATAATAGGCTGTTAATGAGCAATAAATGAAAGCTCAGTGACAGACGTTGGCAGAGCATCCTTGTCAGGAGCTCATGTTTGTATTGTGTTTCCGCTTGGAGGAGAAATCTCAGATTGTGTTCCGGATGAGGGCGTTCTCCTTCTGTCTTCCCTCCCCCCGTCACCATCAGTGTTATCTTTCATATAAGCTGAATCATCTTGCTTATTATGGTAATGAGATCACCCATGTGTGAATTGGAAAAATTGACAGGGGCTCTTTTCTATTCCAGTTCTTCGGGGTTTAATTAATTCCTTTAGCGATACATTGTTGAGATCCATCCTGAGCAGGTTTTTGCACCTGTACGCGGGTAATTTAGGCTGCATAAATGAAACTCTTGTCAGATTTCTCAAATGGGGTTTGTGATTTGCAAAGATGAACTTTTAAACTCTGATTTTCCCAACAGTTCCCAGCCGCCTTGAAATACTGGGAACACAGAGGGAGAGGGTGAGAGAGAGGGGGGTATTTATTAAATGTGTTTATGCAGTTATTTATATTTTTGCCATACTCCTCTCTAGACAGACATACAGTGAATTACACATATGCGGGAACGCACACGGGCAGCATTTGATGAAGACACATTACATGTTAGTCAAAACCACTTCCTGCACTTGCACACATGCAAATATGGCGAACACGCAAACAACTCATGTTTTTTGTTTTTATTTAAAGATACATTTGAAAAAAAAACCAAACACTCTGAATATGTCTGAAGACCCTTTTGGGATAAACAACTGAGCAGCAGAGCATGTGTGCCTGGGAGGGAGGGAGGAAGAGAGAAAGTAAAGGAAAAAATATTGCCTTTGATCTGATAGTGCATCTGCTGTGCAGCCTAACCCACCATGAAGGCTGCGCAAAACAAGGGGGTTTGTCAAACACAATTTGCTTTCGTCTCAGTGACGCCCTGGGATTAGAGCTGAAACGGAGGTGATGACTAAACATCTCTCTCTTTCCCTCTCCAACACTGAAGTGTGTGTCACGGAGTTATTCTGCTCTGTAAAGCTCTTTAAATGTCATGTTAGTGAGAGACGGCTCGAATCCAGTGACTCACTTCTGTTCCCAGTTCTGTCCAACTTAACTGGACTGGAACTGGTGACATGAGTCACGCCGAGTGACATCGATCCACTCAATGTTACTATGATGAATTAAAAACGAACAAATAAAAATATGTTATTTCTTTGTATTGGATTTGGTCAATGGTCCATTTATTTTGATTCGTATTTATTTATTTTAGGGAACAGGTTCAAAAGGTTATCTTTGAACAAATTATCTTTCAAATCGGTGGATTTGTAGTTTAAAATATGCTTATTAATTCATGGCCAACACATCTGATTGTGGTACTATGTACTTCATTGTGGCCGTGCTGAAACACACGCCAGTCCCACTAAAACACACTTTAATTTTGTTTGTCTTACATCCCCCTCAGTGAAACACGCAGCAAAATCTGGCTTTGGAGGAGCGCTGAAAACTGTGAAAATAGGACCTACAGCGTAAAAATATCAACTTTATTCAAGCTTAAAATAAATGAACAGCATAGTTTGCCTGAATCTGCTTTAACCTGGACTGCCACTGCATCCACACACACACAAATACACACCTGACTCACCCTGCAGGAGAAACACTCAGCAGTCATGCTGATTAACTTAAAAAATATTGTTCTCACCATATCATCCTCTCATGGTAGCAAAGATGCTCCTTCCTGTTAATTTTCTCTCTCCCTCCTTTCCCCCTTTTTTTATCCCCCCAGCGGGCAGTAAGGCAAGGTGACCCAGCCTACGCCTGCTGTCCACCCAGATGTTGAATCACTATGATTCCCTCTATATAATGGTCATTGTGTCACTAATAATGAGCTCCTCCTTGATTAAACGAGTGTTTTGACTCTTGCTCACGCCCTGTTGACCGAAGCACAACTGCTGTGACGACAAAGACATTGTCGTCTCTGGTCGCCTGTTTATGACACGTTCAGCTCATCTTATTGTTTAATGATCCTTTACTCATATATTCAAGTAGAAACTATAACCTGTTTTAATTGTTCTCTATCTTTTTTTCTTTTTTCCCTCGAGCAGACAACCTGTTAATTGATTACCAGTTCACCTTTAGCTTGCTTCAGGAAGATGATCGCCATTACACCGCCATCAACTTCATGGCTACACCTGAACAGGTAACGCCAGCCTGCAAAAGGGAGGGGAGGTTGGAATTGTTGAAGAGTTAAATGGTAGAATTAGTAAATAGATAATCGCTTCTCTAGAATAACGAGCTGTCCTTAGTTGCATTTTAAAATCTCGACTGACATTTTGTGTTGTTGAGCTGCTGGGTGTGAAATGGGAACCAGACCTAAAGGAGTTGGTTTTTACAGAACCTCAAAAGTGTCTCCTGTTTCTTTTTCTTTCGGCAGGCCAACAAGAACCTGGACATGTCCATTAACGCATCAAACAACTTTAACCTCAACATCACTTGGTCCTTCAGCTCCACAGGTAAAAGCACTGATGCATTTATCTCACCTCAGAATCATATCTGACTTTTTCAAAGGCTTCTGTCTCGGTCCTAAAAATAAAAAAGAGTAACATACTCGTGTGTTTATGATTAGAAATTTGCTTCATTCCTTATATATAATGAGATATTTCTCTGGCATTTTACTTCTGTCTCTTGATAAATAAGAGATAAAAGACACTGATTGTTTCATCTTCAGCTAAAGATATCTCTTTCATTAGCAGCCAATGGTCATAACTACTTCCTGTCTGCCCAACAAGGAATCCTCCCTCGACAAAACAAACCAGAAGCTGGTTTGAAATTTGGCATTGGTTGCTTTATACATTTCCCTGAGATTTTAATTAAGATAAAGGTATTGCTGTTTTACTGCTGTCTCACTAAATCTGTTTTAGGCCTCAGAGCTAATTTGCGTGTGTGTGTGTGTGCGAGCGTGCGTGCGTGCGTGCGTGTGTGTGTGTGTGTGTGTGTGTGTGTGTGTGTATGCGTGCGTGTGTGGGGGGTGTTAATGGCCTTGATTGACGCAAAGAAAACAAATTCCATTATAATCGCATAGACAAGAGAACCTGTAACAGCTGGTTTATGACAGAAACATGCTGAAATCAGATTATTTAAAAGAAATGAATCAGCTCTTTTGGAATTACATCAAAGTGTCACCAAACAATCAGCAGCATTAAATCTGCCCATGCTCACCAGCATTTGAATGGCCCAAATCAGCAACAATCATAATAATGAACCAGAAATTTGTTTATAATTTACATTTGTATAGACAGAAGCACCCATTGTCTTTAGAAAGAAAGAAAATGACAGTTTGTCCCTCATATTTGGTTTTAGGTTCACTAAAGTTTTTTTTGTTTTTTTAGTAGTAGATTAGTTCTATTCGAAAAGTCAGTCATATGGATTTAGCATTTAAATTGAACCAAGTGAGTGTTGGAGCTTTGTGTTTGGAGTTTTAAAAGATTTCAGACGACACTCACTGGTGCCAGTTGTCATGTCTTCTCTCATTTTCATTGTAAAGTTATTATCTTCTGATCTACAGTCACTTGATTTCTGCAGTGGGTGACGTGTTTGACGTGTTTTGACGCTCCATTTACAGAAAAGGAACAAGGAATATATGTTTTTAAAGACGGGAACAGTGTGACATCACCAACCACCAACTCTGCTTTACTGACAATAAGAAATCCCATCCATCCTAAAATGACTTCAATTTAAACAACAGTCTTTGGTCATCAGGTTCTAATATTTGTTCTTCTCCCTTATTGGCTCCAGCCGGGACGATCTCAGGCGAAGAGATGCCAATCATAGCCAGGACCAACATTAAAGAGCACCGCGACAGCTTCTCGTGCGAGAAGTTCAACTTCCGACTTCACCACAATATCACCTTCTACGTTTATGTGACTAACTTCAGCTGGCCAATCAAAATCCAGGTAGGAAGCTTGGGGGAGGGGACAGGATCATGTAAACATATATGAAAAGAGACACGACATGGGAAATGTGTCTGTAGACGTTCCAACATTCATAGTTCCTTTTCTTCCTAAATCTTAGTAGGAAGAGCGCGTTCAATCACGGAATATGATCGCCGTCATTTCCAATTTCCTGGAGCCGTCCATGTGTAAAACGGATAGCCTTGACAGCAGGTTGTGCATAAACAATTCTGTTCGGTAAAAGTGCCCCGCATTTAATGATCTGTGAGTGTTTCAGCCGCTCCCCATCAGTTATGCCGTGCCAGATCAAATCTCCAGGCTGCAGCCACCAAACGCTAACGCTCTGATCTTATGATCCATTAAATCGAAGTAGACTTTTAGCGGCGATATTTTAGGGTGACTTACGTGCAGAGTGTGGGGTGTTATCTGATGGATGGAGTGGTGGGACGGAGAAATTAGGTGTGAGTGAAGGCTGGCTGGCTAATGTTAGTGATAACCTTACACACATCAAAAGGATCATCGTTGGTGACGGATGGATGGATGGAGAATGGGCCAGAAGAGGAAATGCAGTTGTAAAAGAGTAAAAGGCAAAGATTATTTAAGTTTTTTGGGACGGTAAAAAGGTCTAAAATCTTATTCAAACATAAATTAATCAATCCATAAGCTTTTGAGTGATTAAAATGATTTATGCAAAAATTGCTTGTCCATCACACTCGTCACACCAGACTAATCCAAGTGAATTGCCTTTTCATGCACATTGTTCTGACTTCTTTATGAGATTATAGTGATTTATATCGGTTAAAGACGGGACCCAAAGACAAGGCCAAGCAGAAATTGACAGCCTGAAGTTTCAGGTCCGCCAAACTGTCTTTTTCTCCCTGTGGCTGTTACACCGCAGACGGCTGTCAACCCTTCAAGTGATCCCTGACAAACAGCGTCAGACTTGAAAGAGATTGAAGGCATGAGCGCACGAGTGCTGCCGTGTCGACCTTGAAACGTACAGCTGCCATCTGTTCTGATGTCTCTGCTGTGGGAAATAAACCACCTACTGACTCGATAAGCCTGTTCCACCAGTGAGATGCTTGTTTTGTTTTTTTTGCAGTAGTTCACATAAGGGGCTTGATATGTAATCTGTCTGTCTGTCATTATTAATTAAAGCTCATCTAATATGATTTTTTTTTTCACTCTGGGCTGAGGTAAAAGCACAGGAATGGATGGGAGTAAATTTGGGACTTCATAGCAGTCAGCTGCTATTATCAGGACCAGCTGGTGTGTATCTGTAAAAGGTTGTTATGGAGCATCCTGCACTTCGTTTTGGGTCATTTGTCCATTGATCTTTCTCCCCATATGTATGCGTTTCCCATTAATACTGCCCTATCAGACTCCCTGTATCTGCCGGTTTGAAAGGTGATATGATAATTACCACAATGAAGCCTATCTCACCATCATGCCAGACATACTCGAGGGTAACAGGAGAACCTCTCGGCGTCCGGTCCCATGACCTTGGTGGCCGAGGCTCGAACGGACCAAGGGTGAGGGATTGTCCCGAAAATTGATAATGACCTCCTCTGATGTATTTGATTTGATGGGCCTGCTTGCACAGATGTGCACACAAACACCGACAAGCATGTATTACAAACAGGAAGAGCGGCGACAGAAGAGAACAGGAGAGGTGACCAACAACCTGAAAGGCTGAAAATATATCGATGGTCTTCACAGGAGCCTTTCTCAATAGATCTGTTGGGAGAAATCGAAGAGAGTGATGGGAGGGATTCACAGTATAGTATATCAGACAAGAAGTTGCTGTCTCTTGAGTGGGTTCAGAACAACCAGAAGTCTCTACGTGTACTGTCAGCAAAGACAGCTTAGAGAGGTGATACGTGCCAGCAATCGTCTCCATCTCATCGCTGGACAGAGAATTTAATATCAAGACCTGGAAAGAATCTCAAAAAGACTCTTTCTCTCTTCGATCAAATCCACTGAACCCAACTTACCCAGACTATGAAGCACAAACCCAGCTTACCTGTGTATGGGTTCAAATAGCAGACTACACACAGTAATTGATTCTGCTGACTGCTGGCCTTACGCCCACTCAGCAAAAACCCTGTCCAGCCACTGCAATTAAATGGAATGAACCTTGTAAATGACTAAATGAAATCCAATGTGAGATCCTCCAAATATCTGGAAAGCACCAGATTTTTAATAGGTGAGCTAAAAAAAGACGCTGTCACACGAGTCCACGCAAGTATATGAAGAGATGCGCACTGATGTGACCTGTGAGTGTTTCCCTGCCGGCAGCCTGACGTCAGCTGCTTGTCGAGGGCTGGTTGCAAGGCAGTCGGGAGGTGTTGCGAAGGGTCATTCTGCTGGAATAGATTTTGATTGGTTGTGTCACGCTCACCTTGCACCTTTGTCCTCACTCCTGCAACCTCACTCAAAAAAGCATTAATTGAAGAGCGTAGTTGCTTGCTGGACATACTGTAAAAAAAAAAAAAAATAAAAAAAAAAAATATATATATATATTTGCAGATTTGCTGTTAGGATGTTTTACAGAAGAGCGGTGTCGCAGCACAGACCGTCTGCATTTTCTTAATTTTGAAGCCATTCCTCAAAAAGTAGGCCTTGAATTTGCTTTCAAAGGGGAAAAAAATAGAGATGTTTTATTGATGGAGTTCACAAATAGGAGAACACAACCCAGTTACTGTCCTCTTTCTGGTTTGTATCAATAATATAAAGCTAGTCGTATATTTTAATTCTAATCGGGGCATCGCTCCTGTCCTAGGAATGAAGGGGTTGCATCAAAAATGTATTAAACTGTGCAGTTTTTTTGGAACAGCGATTGGAAAATGAGCAATACAGAGCAAAAGCAACATCTGTCTCCAAGAAGAACATAGAACCCAGCTGATTTGCCATCTTCTGTCAAAGATTAGCAGTCATTTTGTGGCAGATGAACTCAGATGGAGCTTGATTGGGGAGTTCATTTGATTTCAGTCGTGTATTTTTCCCGTGCACCCGTTATCGGTTAATAGGTTGTTTCACCTAATCAGACATCTGACACTCACACACACACGCATCCCCCCCAGGCAGAAATAGAGTGCCCTATATTGGATTAAACACAATTTTAAAGCTGAAGATAGTCTCACACAGACAGGACGTCACAAACACTCGCATTGATTTATCCCATTTTGAAATAACTGTAATTTAAACCGATCCCTCCACATAATTATTATTTGGAGGCTTATGTTGAACTCCTTGTCCAAAATGACATAAGCAGTATGAACAAAACAGTCTGTGTACACACACACACACACACACAAACACACACTCTTTGTCCATCATTGTTACCCTAAATATTATCTTCCGTGGGGTGGAAAAGAAGTGCTGCCGCGTTAACCAGCCAGGAAGTCATCAGCAGCATCAGGAAGAATTAGGCCGTCATGTGGGAATAGTTAAAGATCTGTCAGCTACGGCAGCGACTACAATACATTTTAAAATAATAACCGTTTCAACAACATTGCCTTCACCTCAGGTGGATGTGTTTATTCACATTCTACAGCTCCAAACAGGAAAAAGCTCGAGTAACCTTTGGTAGTCACACCATTTGAGCTGATTAAGGTTTTAATAGAGCATTACTATAAAACCAGAAATGATCTTCACTCGACATCGTTTGCAGTTGTAAAAAAAAAAGCCCAAAATTGTTGCCTAATTGCTCAGTTAATTGGTGAATTTTACAAGGCGGATCATTTAACACCGACGAGAACCGTAACGACAACAGGAAAATCAGTCAGGCCGGCGCCACAGAGGTTTTCTAGAATCTAGAAAAGGAGGCAAAACTGTGAATCTTCTTACAAGGGTGCACATACAGCAGAGCGGGACTCATTTCCATAGCACGTAGGTGGAGGCGGCACTTGGCGACTGTCTCACTTTGGCCATTAGGTCCTTATGAATACACAAAAGGGGAAGAGTGTCTAAACAGTGCAAAATATGTAATTTCCCTTTGCTTACATGCTGATGTTGAAATGTGTTGACACCTTATCTGAAATGAATGCAACAGATGTTAACACTAAATTCCAGTCGACTCACTTAAAGAAGAAACATATATTTTGAGTGCTCTAAATGGCTTAAAGATTAATTGATGAAGATCAACAACACATAAATAACCTTAAAAGTCCCCTGCTGATCTTGTGTCTTTATGTGCCCGCTTGATGTCAACAGCTGATCTGGACTGCCGAACATTAATTATGTTAGTCGTTATAAAACGCTGCGAAGCGCCCGCTTTGCTGTGTCCTGGTGTTAAAAATGGCTCCAATAGAGCAGAGCTGTTTTGTCTAGGCTGGGAACCTTTCATAAGAGTGAGCGCTTGATGTGGTCGTCAGCTGCGATGACGGGACCTGATCTGTTTCAGATCACATTTAATGCACTGCCGGCGACACAAAATGGCTCCTAATGGAAAGGAAAAGCACATTGTGCAGAGGCCTGTGTGACATTATTGTTGGCTTTTTTTCTATGGTGGAGAATAAGGGAGCTTTGGAAAAAGAGAAGTTTGTGTCAGGAGTTCAGACAAACATGACCCCCCCCAAACTTGGCTTCTTACCCTCCACCCTACCAACAACCGACAGTTCCAGTGAGGATTTGGAAGATCGTTTTCTTTCCCTACAATCCTGCTGAGCCACTGTTTCTCACCTTCATCTTCTTTTTCCCTCACCCTAAATTTCATTCTTCTCTGACATTTACTGTAGCGGAAAAGCGGAATTCATCCTCTTACTTTCTTTTTTATACTTTTTAACAAGTGGCAGTTGGGGGTTGGTCCGGGGGAGAAAATGAAGATCGCTGCTGTCACAGCCAGCGGAATCGTCCCCAGAGGACGACCATAGGTCTTCAGTAATGGCTAAACTATGGAACTGGGGCCCTTAGAGCCTCTTTTTCTTTTTACATCATTCTTATCTTTTCATCATTTGCTCTTGCATCCTCCCTTCCTCTTTCGAGCTCATATTTCCTACAGTAATTGCTGTTCATGGATGGCTGGATGGATGGATGGATGGATGGATGGATGGATGGATGGATGGCTGGATGATGGATGGATGGCTGGGTGGATGGCTGGATTGATGGCTGGATGATGGATGGATGGATGGATGGATGGATGATGGATGGATGGATGGATGGATGGATGGATGGATGGATGGATGGATGGCTGGATGATGGATGGATGGATGGATGGATGGATGATGGATGGATGGATGGATGGATGATGGATGGCTGGATGATGGATGGATGGATGGATGGATGGATGGATGGATGGATGGATGGATGGATGATGGATGGATGGATGGTTGGATGGATGGATGGATGGATGATGGATGGATGGATGGATGGATGATGGATACATGGATGGATACACGGATGGATGGATGGATGGATACATGGAGGGATGGATGGATGGATGGATGGATGGATGGATGGATGGATGGATGGATGATGGATGGATGGATGGAGGGATGGATGGATGGAGGGAGGGAGGGATGGAGGGATGGATGTATCGATTCTAGTTGTTTTAACTCCTGCAGAGGTTGTAAAGAGATGACGGCTGTTGGCGGGAGTTTCTGGAAATGATGCCTGTGCGCAGGAGGGATAAACTAGGAAGATTATCGGAGTCTCTATTTCCTGATATGCTTCCTTAAATAAATGACACATTACTTTGAATTTGTATTGTCATTCTTGCTCTGCCCGTATGATTTGTGAGGCTGTAACGATGTCAGTTGTTGCACGGGAGGCAGAAAAGCCCAGCCAGGCTCTTTTCTGCCTCATGCCTGCGCTAATGTGGGTTCCCTCTGGACCAGAATCAGCTTCTCTGTAGGTTTTTCATTGTAGGTTTACCTGCCGCTCAAATGCCAGTAAACCTCTTAAGCTCATTCTGCCCCATTTCTTTCTGTCTTCTCCTCCCGCCCAGTCTCAGAGGAATCACAAAAGACAAAGATGCAGCCTTTTTGGCTATTAAGGCCATTTCACAGGTACCCCTGGCTGGACTTGGATCAAATATAAATGTATGGTAATGCCCATGAACGGTGCTTTTATACTTACTGTTCAGTCCCTGTTAGGTGCTTTCAAAATGCTTCATAGTTATTTTAGAGGTTTTTACCTTTAATTTTGGAGCAGATGTCCGTGGGTAGATGCTTTTATTTAATTCAGTAAATATGCACATTTGTCCAACCAGCATGAATATAAAACTAGAATTAACTATAGCTTAGCGAAAGAGCATGTATTAGGATGATCTTTAAAGGGGACAAAGGGTGAGAAAGGACTGTGTTTGAGTGGGAAATACTTTTATTTTGGTTTGCACAAACACAGGTGCAGCTCGAGTTGTCTCGGGAGTTTCTGGAGTCTGAAAATTATATTTTTTAAAAGTTATTAGTAAAAAAAAATGTTTGTGAGACAGTTGCAGTATGGCCAATAGATTATTCCCCCAAATTATCTCTGTTGCCTGGTTTGTGCATATCTGTCTGCAAATCTTCCTCCAGACTTTTACTGTTGGGATCCTTCAGGGCAGAAAAGTGAGACCAAAATTAATTGTCTGTGGTAATCCTCCTCTTAACACGGAGGAGTTTAAATTTGGACGATGATTACTCTGATGGTTTTTGTCAACTTGGACACACTTGTACACACAAACACACACACGGGTGCATTTTGCTCCGTTAAAATGAGAAAGAATGGAACACACTTAAATATGAACTAATTTGCAACATTGCTAACAAATAGGGGAGATACTTTTACCTTGCTGTTATAAATATCTTGCTTGTCTGTAATAAAAATGTGGATATTTTTGTCATATTAAAGAATGCTTTATAGATATTTGCTAATCTGTAAGAAAGTTAAAATGCAAATGTTTGATGTAAATTTAAGGTGCTTCATGCACGACTGTTATAATTTGCTCAAACCCATTGTGGATTTACGTATACCGGTACTCTTAGATCACAGGCTAAAACTGCCATATTATAAATCTCAGCACAACCCACAAACCTCGTGTATGGTGGCTCTCTGTGTGTGTGCACGTGCGCGCACATACGAGTGTCAGACGCATGCCAGATGAGATTTGGTAAAAATCCCCTTAGCATAGAGTGAGTGTTAGCCTCAGGGGACAAAAGAACTATCCACAGTTGTTGCGCGAGGTGCAGCTCGTGCTCATGTTTGTAGCAAGTAAGCTAACATGAGATCACGCTAAATGTTGTTGAATTAAGCATTTGTGTCGTTTTGTGACTAATCAACATCAAACCGATGTTCTGTTCATCTGTGCCTAAAAGCAATTCTGGCATTAAACGTGGCAATGTGCACATTTCTCCCACGATTGAGACGGGCTACATTCCAGTGGGCAACGCCGAGGCTCTTGGGGAGGCCATCGGCTTTGTCAGCTTTGCTGTGTGGTGTCCGCTCAACGCCACCAGACAGTTGTCATTGCAGAGGTTTATTCTGTAAATCGGAATATTTTGTGTTCTTTCTTACACGTTCTTTCTCTTCTTTTTCCAGATCGCCTTCTCTCAGCACAACAACATCATGGACTTGGTGCAGTTCTTCGTCACCTTCTTTAGGTGAGTTTTCACGCCGTTACACTTGGTGGCAGCTGCCACAGGTAAAACCCCCCACCCCCCGAGCACAGAGCCGACCCTCCACATCTGCTCAGCAGCAGCAGGCCTTTGGGGACTTATGTGACTCCAGAAGAGCCTGTGTGTGCTGCCGTCAGCCTGAGTACATTTACGTGCGCTGCGGTTACGTGTGTGACTTCGTGTCCTCCTCAGATAATTGCCTACAGCCAGCTTCAAGATGCTACTGACCTTCAGGCCAGAAGGATGATGTCATCCGTGGAGGGCTCGGCGTTACCTTGGCGTCTCTGTGTTAGTCACTTGTCGTGCTTGTGGGCTGCTGCTCTGCAGCTGAAAACATTGCGTTCTTCAGGACTCTGGGTGTATTTCTTGCCGGTGTTATGTAAGCTAAAGTGCATGTTTTCACTCTGCTAGAAAAGGTACTCAGGTCATTTAGTTACACAACAGTAGCATTTTCATGTTCACAAAAAGAAGCTCCAAACTATCGATTCACGTTTTGCTGGAACTGCAGGACAGTTTAGAGACTAAAACAGTTCTTATTTGTAATAACTAGCACAGTTTTTGTAGGTTTTCAGTGAACAAGCCAACGTGATCTTGAACCTCAAGAGGTTTTAATTTGACACAGTCCATATTTGTTAATATATTTCTGAGCAAGTCTTTGTACATTATATAATATACGGGATAATACAGTCGTACGTGTTATTATGCTTTGTGTTGTTGTAGATTAGAATAAATGAAAGCCTAAACAGTGTTGTGATAGCCAGAAGGAGTGTTTGCTGACAGAAAGCTTTAAAATGTTCTCCCTCTTGGATTTTGAAAAGTTGGAGACTCCTCCTTTCCTCTGGCATGTCTTTTTCTTCTGCGTGTATTCTTTTCATCTCTGAAAAGAGGGGGGAGGAAATGGAAGTTGCCATAATTAAACACCATTTATTCATCCACTCTCCACAGTTGCAAATGCTAATTGGTGACACTGCAGCTCAGCCTTGTCCAATTACTCTCAGCTCTCACTCGCTTGATTAGCAATCAGTTCCTCCCTCAGTTCTACTGAAGAGGGAGAAGCTCCTCCACTTTAAAGCCTCGCGAGTTCTCCGCTATCAGCCAGTTCTTGTCACTCCGGCCCTCCCGGCCGCGCTCACCTCCATCTGGATTCTGTCAAGGTTTGACTTTGTCTCCACGTTGTTCACCTGATTGACTTCATCACCTGAGATAATAAACAGACAGCAGGAATGATGAAGGCTACTACGGTGTTTGAAACAATTATTCTGAAACTGAGCCTCTGTTGAAGGACAAAATGTCTCCTCGTTAATCGGGCTCTTTCTTTTGCACCACTCTTGCTTTGAAAGTTCCCACACTCCATGCTGTCTGAGGCAACATGTGGAGAATCCGACCTTTTCCTCACTCCCTTAGCTTAACAGACCACTTTCTACTCTTAAAACCAACAGCCTGAAATCCAGCAACAATACATGCACCATTAAAATGGAGCAATAATTACAGAAACAAGCCAAAGCCTCCAAAGTGAGAATCTAAAGCCGAGTTAAAACGACAGTGAGTGCAGTGTCAGGTTCTCCTGCCTTTCTTATCTAATGTAAAGCAGAAGTAAAAGCACCTGGTTAGAATAAAAAGGCCCTTGCAAGCAAACGGCAGATAAAGGCTTCACTGTTAAACATTCAGAGGGGGGCCCACAGGGTGAGACACTGGTGCTGTTTCTGTGCATGGAACAGCTTATTGATTAGTTTTTAATTTGTGCTTTTGTGCTGTCTTTTATCATTTGCACCCTCAGACGTGTTAGCGGCGAGCGTTGGCCTCTTGCCCTGGTGGTTCTATCAGCTACGTTATTACCTGTGGCTCAGTGATCTTAAACCTGAACCTGTTGAGAATCTGAGAGGATTATTAACAAACCCCCAGGACCCTCACAGCCTCCCCACCGCATTCTGCTCCTTAATGCCTCAGTAACAGCAACAATTAGCCAGTCCGCTTTATTGGTAGGGTGGCAAAGCTCAGGCCCAGTGGCCCATTACCGGCGAGTGGAGCGGTAATACCATCTGAATGGGGAGTCTGGGGTCCAATTTGGTTTGGATTCCAACCGGCGGAGGCATTTTAAAAGGTACAGCAGATGTGGAGACTGGGAAACAATTAAAAAGTAGATATTGACTGTTTTAATCGTTGCCTTAATTGTGATGGGGAATATTCAGTTTGCTAAAGTAAGATTGGTAACTAGATGTTAAAATAGGCCCCTCTAGCAGGTCAACCATTCAGCGGCGCATTTACAACAGAGGGGAATTAAAGTGCAGTCTACAAACAGTCCAGAACCAGAACAGGACCAGTCCAGAACCAATAAAACATGCAGGAAAGTGTCCAAATGAGGGCAAGAAGTGGAGTGAGGTTATCCGTAGCAGGCTGAAAGTTGGAATCTGACATGATCCGAAGCAGCCATCTCATTAGATGTTGATCAGGTGCACCGGGTGGATGAGATCAACCCCTTCAGGATCACCGGTTTCCAGGTTTCTACAACCTGATGACCTCGACTGTGCATTTTTATCTATGAAGAAATAACGACGAGGTACAAACTAACACGGTGGTCGGACGGTGAGGCGCAGGTGCCTGGTGGCTGATGGGAGAACCCAGACGGGGCTACGCGGCTGCGCATTCAGCTCGATATTTCATGAATAAAATTGGATTTGCTGAAAACAGGCTTGGTCATTGTGGGACTTGAGCTTCTGCGGAAACTTTAAAGCCGCATTCACAGGGAGGGTGACATCATGACGCTGGTAAAATATGTTTAATGAAACTCTCCGTGTCCAACATTGTTCCGGTTGTGGTCAAGTGTAGAAAGTGGCCATGTTTTCCCTCAAAAAGAGGGTTTTGTTCTGGAAGTATCTTGTCCTTATCAGCAGAGGGGATTTCCTGTTTGCGGTCTCGTTAGAATGTATAGCTGGAGAGGTCAGCTTTGGTCTGACGAGGCCACGAACGAGGCCGCGACCGCGACCGCAGCCACTCCAGCAGACGGCCTCCGCAAATGTCACGCTCATTACAACATTAATGCGCTTTACAATGCTTTTGGCCACATACACACAGGGGGACACACACATACACACACCCTGGGACACATGAAGCAGAGGATTGTGTGAGCGCTGCTGTTCTCAGCAGTTTCTCCGGGACTTCCTGTTGTTAGGTCTTGTTTTGGGTTCTCATCCGACGCTCTGGTTAAGAGAGGAGCTTTGTGTTTAGCAGATAACTCTGCCCTCTGGAGATTGAACTTTTCGGCTGTGTGTGCATCTGTTTGTGTGTGTGTGTGTGAGAGAGAGAGAGACCTTGTTCTTTGTTCAAGAGCATCATGATGCACGTTGACCTCTTGTTAGCCTTTGTCCTTCTGGAATCCACAGCTGCCCGTCTTCACTGCTGTTTTACTTCTTGTGATCAAACTCCAGAGAATTTTTGTGCTTCTCCTAAAGCTCTTGTGTCTACATTGTTTTTTGTTTTTGTTTAATCAACTGAGGAAGATGATTTAATGTCTGGACCTGAAGCGTTTGATTTGTGATGAATGAACAGTAGAACTAACAACAAATGCTGCTTTTATGTTCGTTTGCTATGAGATTTTAGGATATATCTTATATTAAATAGGTAACCGCAGTGGTAAAGATGCAGTTTTTAGAAGACAGCCGTCTTTCTTGCTATATGAATCTGGATGTTCGGTATTTAACAGTGCAGCTGTACCCGAGCAGGTCATTCATTCATCATCCTTTATGCCCTTTGGGGTTTAAAACCCCTTTTGCCCCCTGTTCAGAAAACAAAGAGCAATGGTCAGCACAGTGCTCCCAATGCCTTGTGGGTAAAAGAGAACGCACCCTGTTGACCCAACACTATAGAAATGCATATATTAATTAAAAGTAGGTCTCAGCAGCTCTTTAAGGTTGACAGTCTTCTGAATCCCATCTCCCTCTCGCCCCTCCAGTTGTTTCCTGTCTCTCCTACTGGTCGCCGCAGTGGTTTGGAAGGTAAAGCAGACCTGCTGGGCCTCGCGACGCAGAGAGGTAGGACACAACGTATTCGGCGACATGTGCTCGTGTCTCTGACACGGCACATACAGTGGGACCTCTACTTACGTATTGTCTCTACATGTGAAATTTTCAGGTTACGAAGCATCTCAACGGGAAAATATTTCCTCTTGTTACAAAAGAAATTTCAGGATACGAAGGTCAAAAATACGCTCCCGCTGCTACTCGCAGCTCGCGGAGTTTAGCAAACGCACACTTGCTTGTAGCTGCTCTGCCATTGGCTATCGCCTAGCATCTTTCTGTAATCCCATTGGCTAGGAGGGACGTCAATCTGTACATGTTTGTGTGTATCCCAGCGCCGCCTTGGTTTCACTTTTATTTATTGTGGGTGTTCGTACGTTTGTCCATTAGATGGCAGTGTTACCACAAGTGTTAACGTTCGTTGCTAGTAACGGCTAATATAAGATTAGCCTGTAATGAAGTTCATTTTGTTCCTGGAGAGGCCTTGCACTGAATTCCTACATTTATTGTGCGGTAATCTAATTGTAACATGTATTTGTTACATGTTTTGATGCATTTTTATGATTTATAAAAAAACAAAATGTCCGAATTTTTGGGGGCTTGGAACGGATTAGGGCATTTACATGGAAAACGCATCTCTACTTACGTAATTTTCATGTTACGAAACAACTTCTGGAACGAAATTCGTAAGTAGAGGTCCCACTGTACTGGGTGTGTACAGAGTGCATGTAAACGCTTGTTTACCTGATTATTCAGGCTGTGTCCTTCAGTTCTCACGCATTAGCTGTCAGAACTGGCGCCGCACCGAGAATGACAGTAAACAGACACCGGCGCAATTATGAAGAGTGGATTGATGTCACATGTGGAATCTTTCTATTTAATGAACCCCTCCATGTTGGTAAACAGGGCCACCTCCTTAATTAAACCTCGTCGTGAAGTAATTAACTCCGACAAAATGACGCTAAACTAAGTGGAATAGAGTGATATATTATTTAAATTCTCAACGGATGCTGAAGCCTTTTGTATACTCTTAAAGCTTGCTTAACACACTCATGCACACGCGCACACTCACACACACACACACACACACACACACACAAAGCAGGTTGTCAGGTTCTTGGCTTCCGGCTGCCACTGTAACTGTTCTGACTTTGTGCAGGTCGTCCTTTTGGAGAGGCCTCAAATATGGTTGCACCATTTTACAGATATGGTCTTCTCCATTATTTTTTTTCATAGAAAGTGCCGTTTATTTTTATGCCCTGGGCTACATAGTCAAGCTTATGTACAAAAACCTACTTTGACATTATATACTAACGTCAATTTGTGTCATTTGTGGCTATTTTGTTTTTTTTCCTCCATTCTGATTTTTCCATTTTTGCCAGATTTTCAGCTTTTCCATTTTTGCCAGATTTTCAGCTTTTAGACAACATGTTTTCCACTCAGCTTATGTTGACTTCATGTAGTCTGAACAAAAACACAAATTAGACACATCCGGTCACACAGTCAACTTCCCCCTGAGTCTGTCCCTCTGTCTCATATTTAAAAACAGCTTAAAAAGCTACCCCAAACACCTTTTAGCAGAATATTTTTAATAGCTTCGCCTTATTTAATTCCTGAATTAATAAATTAAAAAAAACAAACAAACAGAGGAATGGGAGAAAGGAAGCAACTATACTGTGATCTTTAAAGCAGCTCAAAAAAGCTGAATAAGATTTTTTTTTTCAAATGTGCAATTAATTCTAAGGAGGAATGCTCATCCTGTCTGAAAGACTTGGCATTTGGAAAATGTGATGAGTTAATTTTCGTCACCAGTGACTTCGACTCTCTGACTCTGTTCTTTGGGCTGCCGGAAAAAATGTCATCACTGATTCCGAGCTCTGTAACGAAGTGAGGCGCGAAGCACACCGTGTTAACAAGTGGAGGGAAGTGCCAAAATGTCACCTTTTTCCTTTAGCAGGCTCTTTTTTCATTGTCTCTTGTCTGAACAGCTTTATTAGTTTGGGCTTCAGATTTGAGTGAAATATAGTCAAATATAAGCTTCCTACAGTCTTAAATCAGATCCTTTTTCCACTAAAGTCGAGTTTATATGCTACAAAATGCAACTATGATGGGGTTATCGTTCCAACGCTGTTTGAAAATCCTACCTTAGACTTGTCACCATACATTAGCGGTGCATATAGAGAGGAAGAGAGTAACACACAGATAAATCCTGGCAAGCTGCAATGGTGAAAATATAAAGTAGCTCATTCTACAGTACAAGAGAATCATCTGCTCTCTGCTCTCCTGGGAGTTGGTCTAGTGGGGAACCGTGGCAGGAGGTGAAAATGGGATCTCTTCTCTGTTAATTATGGATCACAACCAGCTTCAGGACTACAGAGAAAACTGTGTATTAATAGAACCACAGATGTATGTTAATTGCTTTCCAGCATTTTTTTTCTTTTTTTGTGTGGAAGGGCAGATCAAATAATCAAAAGCTACTTTGAAATTCTAAAACCCATGCACAAACAAATGCACAATGGCTCTAGTGTACTACAATAGGCCTGGATAAGGGTTTAAACCATTGCAACACCAGTGTCCTACTGTACATCCTGTAGCTGTTGCTGACAGAAGACATGAATTTGTTTTTTACTCCCTGTCGTTGGTTGCTTGCCTCTCACTCTTTGTTCCACTTGTTGGAGCATTTTCTAAGTCACATCACAGACAGACGCTGCCGCATTTACCCGTCTGCCAGAGCTGGTCATCAGCGGGGCCAACTTCCAGACCGGCTTCAGATCTGAGCAGATTACACTGATTTGACTGAAGGATTCTGTTGGCCGACAGCGTCTCCTGACCTCGGGTGCCTTAACTGTTGGGACAGCTGCTTCTTCCTCTCTGATATATTCATTTATTGAACCAAATGTTTTCACTCCTCTTCAGGATGCAGTGAAGGTATTGCGCCATCGCTGTTTTTGCCCTGCGTTTTAATTAAACCTCGGATGCTCCACTCTCAGCTACAGGAGGGTGGCAATTTGCGGCATAATGAAGTAACCTGATTAAAAATGGAGTTTTAGGGCTATTTTGTTTGTTTCAGACTTGTCAGCACTGTAAGCGGGCTTGTGGAGCTAATTAAGCTCCTCTAAATGGCTTTCTGAGGTCTCTTATAGTCTCGTGCCAACTGCCTGATAGTGAGGGAAGGTGCTTAAGTGAATTTCACTGGAAATAAGGTGGGAAATTATCGGGCATCGGGCGAACCGGTAGTGTCCTTTGACAGCAAGTAAACACAAATGGTTAAAGAAAGAATCTTTTAAATTGATTACAGAGGTGATGATTGCTCTCTCCTTGGCGACCATACCCTCCAATCTGCTGCTATAGGGATTAGCTTGTCTGGAACATCGAGTGCCCAAATCTTTGTGTGCGTGCGTGCGCGTGTGTGAGTGTGCACATGAGAATGACTCTGTTTTTCCTCATTTTAGGAATGTGTTAGTGGGGGTTGATGTGTGTTTTTATTTATTTGGCTGGAATTAATCGAGGTGGTAGATTAGCAGAGGTTTAAAGTATGGCTGAGCATCTGTGGATGGGTAAAAAGCAGGGAGACACAATCCTGCATCCACAAATACCGTGTTGCACCATCTACAGTGCTATTAACGTGAAAAAATATGTATATATAATGATGAGCTAGAGGTGAAGCTAAATCTCCTCACTGGTGGCCGCAGGAAACCCTTCCCCCCCACAGGGTTACACTTTATTCAGGCAAAATAATTTCTTGCTTGACAAGAGATAGCTTTTATCATTGCTTTCCGGACCAATAAAATTTTACAGCCTTATTTTGGTGGATGATCACTGTTGTAGCTTTGTTTAGCTATAAAAATTATTTAGAGCGGTTGTGGGAAGCAGAGCCACTGTTAATAACAAAACAAAGGAAGATTAACGTGTTCATTGGCCACGACTTGAATCTTCCGGGAAGGTGTTGATTAAATCTACTTCTAATATCACCATTGCTACATCGGTAGAACTGTGAGCGTTACATGTTTCTATAAACTTTGATTTGTGCATTAGTATAAAATACTTTCCAAGTAAACATTCTGGAATTTTGTTTACTCCTAAATTAGCTTCGTGCTGTACATCAAATGCCTCCATCTTGTCAGAAGATGAAAGATAAAAAGTCCATGATCATCAAGCCTTTTCCAGCAGTGTGTACCACTCACCCACAACCAGAGATTTGCTTTGAATAATTAATTTCAATAATTTTCTTCCAAAAAAAACAGAGGTGAATGCGTACGTGTGCTATATGCATAGAAAACGTTCCATTAGACGGCAGTCAGTGTTTGGGGGAATTTTGTGTAACCGACAGGATTATCAAGCTCAGAGCCGTGGAAACGGTCTCTTTCATGTTCTGTTTATTCACTCCTCCAGAGTCCACATTTTAAAAACATCACATCTCGCCATAAATGCTAATCATGTTAGCGCTGCTATCGGTGTGGCCCAGGTGACCGCCGTCACCGGCAGGGATCGGCGTTGGCTCGGAGGTGTCGGGCGAAGAATTTGACAGCAACCACGCTGCCACCAGCAGACTTCAAACGCACCGTAATGAGTGGAACAGGTGGGATTCTGATTGTGGAGGGAGGAATATTTTGTGAGGGACGCAGCAAGGACATCTCCCTGGAGCCATGTGGTGGTTGAGAAGGTTTTATACGGTTGCGTTTGTCTGTCTGTTCCGCTTAGGATCTTTAGCAGGAGGCGCCGCGGGCCAGCCATCTGTAGTAATATACCTTATCTCCTCTTTTACTACCCTCTCACTTCTCTCGCTGATTCCTATTTTTTCCTCCTGTTTTTTTTTTTTTTTGCTGTTGCTGTCCCAGAAATCTGTCACTGACTTTGCGAGCGACGGCTCACGTTGACTCGGGTTGTCACTTTTATCGATGAATCCTCGGTCGAACCCGACTTTGACTTCTGGACTTTTATTCCACA
The DNA here is from genome assembly GCF_901000725.2 of Takifugu rubripes. Lineage (NCBI taxonomy): Eukaryota > Metazoa > Chordata > Actinopteri > Tetraodontiformes > Tetraodontidae > Takifugu > Takifugu rubripes. Next base: position 8,314,837 of record NC_042288.1, read on the forward strand.
CTTTCTTTGTCCTTGTTTGCGATTTGACCAAAGCTATAATTCACCCTGTCGGAGAGGACGATGGAGTGAATGGGAGGATCAGACGCGAACGAACTTCATCGCATAAGTGTTTGCGTTGTGCGTCGTGTCTGCTCGAGGTTGCAGCATTCGCATGCAGAGCTTCACCCGACGTATCTTCACAAAAACACACACATTTTAAGCTATATGCAAGGCTCACGTTTGCCTCCGTTCACCCTTCAACGTCTCTGTTGACGTCATGAGAAGTGAAGTCGACTGTTGGTTCCTTTTTAGGAAAAAACATTGGGGCAAAACCAGTATTTGCTCAAGCTCTAGCAAACGATACATCATAAATGTTTAGAGATTTATAAGGATTTATTCTGCAGCATCAGTTTGGTGAAGAATGTTGTAGTGCAGGCTCCACAGACATGATCATGCTTTATCTATGCCTCAGTCTGTAGATGCCTAATCAAAGCTGCAGAATGATTTGCACTGAAATGTGATGTTTATTTTAAAGAATGTCTAAACGTCACTGCTACATATGGATGCTGTGGGTGAGTGTTGCGGATCTTTGCAATGACATAATCCCTGTCCTATAATAAGCCAGTGGACTGTGGTGATTCAAATCTGACACACACACCTACACACGCAGCGGCGGCAAACACATGCTGTGCTTGCAGCTTTGCTCGTATATAAATAATAAAATGAAGGGAGCATTAATAAATTTACCTTTTAATCCTGTATCACCACGTATTCCCAGCTGCAGTTGCAGGAGCATCCTTCCGTTTTATGAGAAGGGAAAAATAAAATCAATGCAAAAATGTTAATAGGAGGAACGCTAATCTGAAACCTGTCTGACGCCAACTTCATTTCATGAGAACCAATATCAAGCTAAACATTTCTGCGGTTTTCCAATGACTGAAGCCCATTTTGCTGATGCAGATTAACATCGAACTTTTTCACACTGTGAGCAATAATGTGAGTGAGTGGAAGCTGTAAACTGTGAAGAATATTAACACCAATCCATCCCGCTCTCATGATACGTCAGATTATCACAATGCAGCAGGTAGACATGTTACATTTTTAATCAGCGGAAACATTTTAAAATGACTCTGAACCTTCCTCAATTCTGACTGTTGATTTCAGGATGAGTCCTAATCTTTCTATATTTAAACATTTGCAATCAAAGTGAAAAACACAGGTGCACATGTAAAGGCATGAGCCTCCATTGAGAAGGAGACTGATATAAAATAAGATTGTAATTAACTCCTGCATTCAAAGAATCCCATTATTCTCAGGAAGTTCTCCACCCGCATGCCGTGATTGGAAATAATCAAACGGTCTCACTTTGTTTCCATTAAGGAAGCATTAAGAAGACATCAGAGGCTCTAATGATATCCTCTAAACTGCATTTCCACTCTGGGGCTAAACGCTGTATTCCTGCTGTGTGACCTGGTCAGAGAGTCGCTGAGTGAGCTATAATTTCCTTGTTATTGTTCCACTTCTCACCCTCTGTTTTCATAAGAGCTCCTCCTGAGGCTGTCTGCAGGAGCCGAGCAGAGATTTGCATTCGTCTGTTCAGCTGGGGCTTCCTTTGACTAAAAAGCACATTATACTCTCAAGCACGCACAAGCACTTTTCCTGAAACACACACACTCGAAAGGGCAAACAGGAAAGGTGAATCAACTTTGAAAAGTAGGGAAATGTGATCCCGAAGCTGAAACGTGGTGTGAATTGAGTCCTGCACACGGCCAGCGTGGGCCGAACCCTGGCTCTGTCCAAGGTGCTGAGGGTGAAACGTAAAACTCTCCGTGGTTCACGTCAGGTCAGATTCCTCAGGGTAAAGTTGCTCAAGACAGCAGAGGCAGATGTAAACTGACCCCCGTCGTCTCCGCTTTACACTATAATACACTCCAAGAATGGAGATATTTCTGCGCTGATGCTATTTGCAGTTGGATGGAGAACATTTAGACCTGCAGTCAGTGGAATTGGGTGAACACATCACCTTTGTCCGTCTGTCTCTACAGTAACCAGGGACATACAGCAACAGGCAAGCGCGACCCTCCTACATCCACACAAGTGCTCACAGATGGTCTTCGCTGCCAGGAAGGCAGTTATTGTCTCCAATTAAAGAATGCAGCATTTCTTCCTTTTTCTCTCTTGTTCTTCTGTTGTAAATACTGTATTTGGTCCCTCCACTAAGGCTGACCTACATGTAAGAGAAAAGTAAAACGTCAGTAGGGCGCCAGAACAAGGTCTACAGAGCAGAACCTGTGTTCACATCCAACCAGTCGTGCTCGCGTGCAGCTAATGCTATTTTTCTTCTCTTTGCTCATTGATTCAAAACATTAGGAAACATTGTTTCTTTCCTGAACAGAACTTCAGTTACTCTATTTATGGGAATGTTATTGTGACTAGTTTACAAGAGTGGGGGCCATTTCTGCAGCTGTACCGACCTCCTGGACAGGTCGTATTGAAATACTCCATTAACAAGACACAGGCTGGCTCTCTGCTCGCGGTGTAATATAAACAGGCGCGTTTGATTAAAACTCCAAGTAAACAGAATCAGGCCGCGAGTGGATATTTCTTAAGCTCTTTTGGCAAATAAACAGTTCTTAACTGGATCTGTATGAACAGTTCAAAAGAGACTGGGCAGAGAACTTATGGCTTCAGATGTGACTGGAAAAAGTGCTGACATAGGCATTTATACGGCAGAATTCATCAGGCGGGTAATACCGTGGTGCTGTGTGTCTGATTAGCAGGAGGATCACTCTGGGCGTTACATTTTCTGTCTGTTCTGCCTGAGAGAGTGACGTGACGCGAGTGTCTGACTTCAGGATCTGAATATTTAACCTTTTGGTTAAATGCTTTTGGTTCAGTCTTTCTTCGCCTGAAATAAAGAACAAAATTTGGACAAGGTAGAACCTTCCTCTGCTTCTCCTAAAATCTGTTAAAAGCATCTGTCGTTAATTTACATTGGCTTGATGTATTCTGGTTTTGTCTGGTGCCACTCAGGACTTATTTGAGTCCCACTTTTCTGGCGACCGCGTGAAAAGCTAATGTGTGGAGATGAAGAGCAGCTAAAGAGTGAGCTGTGCAGACTGGTGGAAACATCTCCAGGGGCAAAAAACCACTACAATCAACCAGAGGGAAATGGCATTAACCCCCCATAGGGACACAGGCCTGTGTGTGTGTGTGTGTGTGTGTGTGTGTGTGTGTGTGTGTGTGTGTGTGTGTGTGTGTGTGTGTGTGATGATGGGGTCTGATCAACTTAAACCATTCTCATCCATTACTTTTTGCATCATTAGCTAAAACAGAAAAAAGCGTGTTTGTCTGCTTGGTGTGTGTCCGTACACGCGTTGGTGTCGGCGCTTTCAGACAAATGCACTCTTAATCAAACACTTGAGTTCCTTCTTTCTTTAATTATGTGAGATTTAATGATGCACGCGGCTTTGCTATCTTCATTAAAACAACACTCTTCTTTTATCCTCTCTTTCTGAACTTGGATGAGTCCAACTTTTATCCAATATTTGGCAGGAGGCGGGTCAAGAGACAGTGGAAAAACATAAGTGGCAAAGAGGATTCATTTGTTTTATTGATCATAAATTGCTGTCTGCCTGGGTCAGATCTCCACCAATGGAGAGTTTGACTCTGTAGAAAAGGCTGGTAAAGTGTGTAAAGGGTGTCCAAACCTTAGGGGCTGCAAACCAGACTGGATTTTTCTCCCACCAGGTAGTTGACGTTCCCAGCCGGGATCCTGGTTTTCCCTGGTGAAAGCATTTTTTACCTGGTAGGACAGAAAACCAAGACCCCCCTGATTTAAGTCATTTCCTTAACCTTTTAAAGGTTTTACTACCTTGTTTAACTTGTATCATTACTCTGACAAAGTTGAATTCCTCTATATCATTGTTATTGTTGCATCAAACCAATTATACAAAGTATCAGTTGGCAGATATGAAGACGACAGGCGGCTCTTGGACAAAGGACAGTTGAGGAGAAATGTAAAGAAGGAGCCGTACAGAAAATACTTACCTGTCAGGGTGATTAATGATATGATGAGGCAGCACGAGGAGGAACCTCTCTCGAGCCTCTTTTAGTCTTAAAAAACACACATTTGAATGTGTACACATGTTTATATATACACAATTGTAATTATGTTTTTTTTGTTGTTGTTTCATTTCCAGAGGGTTCACATGTATTTTCATCTTATTCTAATATTCAGCTGCTAGAATAAAATATGCACATTTATCACCCAGCAAGAGCTACTTTGCTGTGAAAGAAGGAAACCGATGTTAAAACGAAGGACCGCTTCACACACTTTAGATATAAATTACCCCTTTTTTTAAACATAATTACATCTGGGTGACAGTAAAAGAAGCCAATTAGGAAACATCATAAAAGGAGGTTATTCGCTGGACATTTACAGTAAATTATATATATGTGTGTGTGTGTGTGTGTGTGTGTGTGTGTGTGTGTGTGTGTGTGTGTGTGTGTGTGTGTGTGTCTATATATATATATATATATATATATGTGTGTGTGTGTGTATGTGTATACATATGTGTGTGTCTATATATATATGTACTGTATATATAATGTCTATTTTACACTGTTGTCCATTTTTACTATTTTATTTTTATCTTTGCAGCTTATATCATTTATTTATGTTTTTTCTTATAAACCCTGCAAAGTGACCTTGAGGGCTCCAAAAGTGCTTCAAATAAATAGAAATATTATTCTATAGTCGGTATGATATCCATAGTAACACAGCACATGACATTTGAAACACCCGACATACTGCTGGTAGTAAAATCTAACTAAAAATCTCACACCTAAACCGAACCTCACTGCGTGTCGTGGCACCTCTCTTGATTACCTTTTCCTTTGCTCACGTCCCTCCTCCCTGTCTCGCCCCTTCGCTGGCGTGATCTCTTTGTTAACAAGCTGCTGCCTCTCATTAAACAGCACTAATCGAACTTTTAATGAAGCTGCTGTGAGGAATTACGGCCCAGGAACACACATTTGCGCATACATTTGCACAAAGACTACAAGACAAAGTCTGAGAGGAGAAATGTCTCATTAGTTCTGTGTAGACGCAATCCGACTTTGTTAGGTTGACCTTTTAGATATGGAGGCAGCCTCGGTTTTTGCATTTCTTGTTGGTTTTTTTCCCCTACATTCTAACTTTTATCCACCTTTATCTTCACAGAACCCTCAGCAACTGCTCTGCCTCTTTATTCACAGTTCTGTCACGTGTTCCACATTCATTTAAGGCTTTACTGTGAAACGGTGGACCTGAAAACTGTTTTGCACCTTGCTTCTGATTTCACATACGGTGGCTGTACTGATTATTGTGAGATCTTCTCTGAGCATCATAATAACAGGCATCCAGTGAGTGTGACTGCTTTGCAAACTGCTTCATTTTAGTGATGTAAAAAACAACTTAAGGGGCTTTTTTTTTGCATTTCATTATCAGGTATGACCTGTATGTAAAACACTGACTTCCTCCTATGGGTCATGTCAGAAATTCCTCCCTGTTTCACAGGCAGTCACTTCTGTCCACAAATATAAATAGCAGCCTCACATCATCGGCTTTAATCACAGCAATCGCGCATGCAGCGCAACGAGTAACACTTCCCACTGTACCTTGGGAAATCCTCCCGCACTTGTACGCCATCTGTTCATGTACATAAAACACAGAGGGGGCAAGGAGGGGAAGGAGCTGTGGAGGAGGGATACAGGTGGGAAGGGAATGTTTTCCATCCAGGTGTTAGTCGGAGAGAAATGGAGCGCAGGAGTAAAAGGGGGGAAAAAAACTCTAAATGAGCTTATTGTTTACTGAACAAAAGGAAAAGTAAGTTAAAACTTTGTTTTGCTTGCATTTATGGGTAAAGCTGAACCACAACATCACAGTTCTCGCATTGACCGCTTTAATAAGGGTTTAATTCTCGTTGTTGCTGGTTTACGTGGCCGACCCGTCCTGCGTGGAGCAAATAATGTAGTAATTTATAATAACAAGCATCATCCAAAATTATAGGCCACAGTTGTACATAGGTCATGTATGATCTACTCAGACTGAGATGTCAGAGTATCAGAGTATCTAAATGCTTTAACTCCTGCACAGATGGCTGTTTATCCCTTGTGTGTGTGTGTGTGTGTGTGTGTGTGTGTGTGTGTGTGTGTGTGTGTGTGTGTGTGTTTGTTTTTTTTAAATGATGATTAATGTCTTATTTTTCCTGTAAGACTCACTCATTACCAGTAAGGAACAGACTGTGATGTGTGCCTTCCTACAATCTGCCCCCCTGCTGACTTTGCCTATTCATCCTGAGTAATTTCCTCACCTCACTACGTTCATAATTATAAGTCAGCGCTGCCAATATTAGTGTTTCAAAACAAACAACCCCCCCGCCCCCCACCACACACACACACACACACACACACACACACACACACACTCTCTCTCTCTCTCTCTCTCTCTCTCGGCTCAGCCTTGACGGACTAAATACTGTTCCTTTCTTTTTGTTAGCTCGAGCTTATTAACATCTCAGCCGTCGCGCCTTCCAAGAGCTAACCTGCAGATGATAACTGATAAACACAACTGGTGTCCACAGAAAAATCACAAACGACGCCGTCTGTATAAGGACGCGTCTTTATTAGAAAGATTAGCTGCACGGGCATGTTGTGATTATATAATATCTGTAGTAATAGTGAAATAACACCATTTGTGAGATGACATCACACAGGATGAAACAAATAATGAGGCTCACTGCTACATTTCCATTCATGCATTTATTCATGAAACGCACGGTTTGCATTATTGCTAGTGGTGAAATGCATTTGCTTTTTAATGTGATGGATGGTTGATACTGAGAACAAATGAATGTTTGGACTTCCGCAGTGGCGCCACAGCAACCGGTAAAAATATATCTGCCATTGTAATTCTAAAGACTGACAGCCTTGAACCCAACCTTACCTTATTTTAACATGTTTTCATTGTATAAATGATTTCATTTGACAAACCTGCCTAAAATATGCGCACATGAATTATGACTGAAGCTTTGTTGTGCATTAATTTCACCTTCAAGTGGATTTTTCATTATTTAACTGTTCACTTAGCTGGAATTCCTCAACACCCTTGAGAATAGAGCCTAGTTGCAAGGAATTTCTTCGAGGGTTCCCATGCAGTCCAATAATTCACAACAAAAGCCCCATGTTTTATTGGCCCATGCTGGGGGTAATCTCTTCGCCTTTACTATCACATCTTCTCCATGGTTACCACTCTGCCCTCTCAGTTATGAGCTGGAGTACCTTTTTTGCGAGCGCGGGATCATAACAGGCCTCATTCGGTCTGGCTTGCCTCGTTATGGATCGTGATCGTGAAGCTTGTGATCCATGCTTTGTTATCTGTCTTGTAAGAGTGGGTGGTGGGCTGGAGCATTCCCATCTCATCGCTCGGAGTTTGGTATTTGAGCAGGGACAGGTCCATATAATGTAATGGTGCCTGCATAAAACTGGAATTAGTATAGCTGAAGCATTCGGTCATCTTGTTTGTTTGCCGGTGTGCAGATCCAGCAGTGGATCTAATTTTTAAAGTGATTGCAGCTGAATCTCACATGCTCAGAGAGACATCGAGTAGCTCCTTGTCCAGGAACCAATCAAATCAATGAGCGAGGCTTCAGGAGGACAGCTTGCTCCTCATCGGTCAATGACCCAGTCACAAATAAAGCCTTTGTCCTTCTATCAGAAGAGTCTGCCCATCCAGAGAGCCCCATTCACTCACTAAGATATGATAAAATACGATCATTCATTATTGTCTTGGACCAAACAGTCACACGACGCCTCCCAAGTGTCGGGAGCCCAGTCTCACCCTTAAATGTCAAATAATGACACGTGCTTAGTTGCCACGAAAGGGTCAATACGATGGAAAAGGTACCAGCTTTGCATCAGTTTTAAATGTCGTCCACACAGTTTGTGAGGAGGTGCTTCACGAGCCCTTTGTCACCACAAGTTGTTAAATAATGACACATTGGTGTAAATGTCAGGTTGTTTTTAGTCCCCTCGCCATGCACGTCCGATACGTTGTGTTGCATAATGACGTCATGGAGGGTTTGCATTTATGTTCTGTTTGGGAAAATGCCAGAATATTCCCTCTGTTCACTTTAGTCGCGTGAGCCGGAAACCTTCACGAGCTTAATTATCCATGTTTGAACTGAGAACGTGAGGCAGCAAAGCTTTTCGGCGTAACTATCAGAGGATATTTTAAAGTTTCAACTGTTTATCTCAAGCCCTTATCATCTCCTCCCCATCAGAGACTGCTCCTCACCTTCCCCCCCCATAAAATATAGAACTGTAGCTCGTTCAACACTCCTCCTTGTTCTCCTTCTTCTCTTCCCTCTTTCACGAGCTCTATAGTATTTGCTCCTTGAGCTCTGTGTGATGTGAAGTGTTTCCCTCACAGCGCAGATCTACCCTCCTTCCTGCTTTCTCTTTTCTTGACAGCCATCTTGGCCCAAAAGTCACCCGTATTTGCCTTGTGAGATGGCAGATACACACATTTAGACTGCACAGAAGACTTGTTTTTTTTATTTTGTAATTTGTCCGTTTTTTAATGTGGCACTTTCAGGGTTCCTTATTCTTAAACATGCTTTGAATTGACTGAAACCATCCAGATAATTTACAGAGGGAAGTTCTAATTGGGCTTTAAAGTGTGACGGCATGGGCTTGGGTTCGCGTTGGGTTCAATAGCACAAAATCAGGACATCCAAAGGTCTGAAAACTGAGTCAGGAGAACAAAGTAGGTCGAAACAAACTGATTTTATTTTCTTATATGAGCAGCAAAAGTAGGCAGGTTGGAAATCTTTTCAATCAAGGTTTCAGTCGTCCATCCTCTGTTTTGGTACAGCGGAGCGAATCAATAATTTTGTGATTATTATAGAGCACAGGAATGGGAGATAAAAATCTGCTCATATAATGAGCCTCAGCTCACATGCTGCGGGGCAAGAAAATAATAAGAAATAAAACAGCGCACACAAAGAGTCCCGCGGATGCTTTCATCTCATCATCAACCTACATCTCACCTGGAAAGTTCGCGAGCAAGACTTTCTATTAATAATACTGTCAAGGTGCAAACAAATGAATAAACAAATAAACCAGGTTTGGTTAACACATTATACATGATTCTTACTCATTTATAATCAGGTTGCCACCTAGTTGTAAATGAAAATAAAGTAATTTAAGTAATGTAGCTAAAGTAGTCAATGAGTACCTATGATGACTAACTGGAGCTAGCTGTAATATTGACCTGGTGTTTTATTTTTTTCCTTTTTTGAAATCACGTGTGTGTAAACAGAGACTCGTACAGATGCACGATCAGCTCTTGTTCACAGGTCTGATGGGGCGTACTCACTAATGCCTTTATCCGGAATACTTAAGCTTTATGGCAATCAGTAATAGTGCTGTGCTGGCTGGTTTATTGGCAAAACTTCCCTCATTCTGCTCTTTGCCTTCTTCGCCCTCCCTCTGCCTCTGTCTCCTTCGGAACATGTTTATTCCGACATTATTGACTCCTTCCTCTCTGCCAACATCTCCTCCTGGAGGCCCAACAGCTCATCCCCAGAAGCTGCTGGGTTTTTCATTTCCACATTTGGTGCGCGGCTCTGAAGCCCGGCCCAGCAGGTACCTCGCCGCTGCGCTGGAAAGTGTAATGCCGTGCGCGTGCACACCCACGCATGCTAATATCGATCGGGGATTGATTGACTGGCTCCTCGTTACAGAGATGCAGCGATGAGGTCGGCGGTCTGGCCGCTGAAGTTGCTGACTCCGTTTATCACGTTCAGAAATGGCGTTAACTTACACACACTTGCTCAAAGAGGAGAAAGCTGATGAGGCGTGTATCAGCTAACTGTGGCCGTTTTAAAAGAGGAGGGGCCATGCTTGAACCGGGTCAGACTGGTGGAATTGTGCAGGCAGGAAGGAGAAGTGAACCAGATGTTAAGGTAAAAGATAGAGATGATGATAGATGCACAACATAAACCTTACAGGAATACCCAGAAAGCTTTGGTTGTCTAGTAATATTATAGGAGCCACAGTAGGTCCGCCCTCCTGTTGTCTGTGTGACCCTCCATCAGGCCTTGAAATTTCATTTTCCATGTATAAATATAATAAAGCTGCTTCTTCCTCATCCATACATGTGGGCAGATGAAAGTGGAAACATAACCCTCAAGAAATCCTACCTGTTTGGAAAAATGCACCAACTTGTCTCAGTTTTCTCACTTTTTGCGTCAGAAAGTGAATGAAATCATATACGACACCAAATTAGACGCAGAATGATTAAAGATCTCCTCCGATTATGAAAGTGTAATGCTCTCATTATAGAGGTTGGCCAGCTCATTAACGGACAATCAGAGATGCTCTCGTTAAGCTCTGGGTTCACAACCTCAGACCCATCCTCCGCCTCTCTCAGATCACTGTGTTGACGGAATCTAATTGGACACGAGACGGGAAGTGGCAGCCGCTGCCGCGTGGGCTGGCAGTGAATAGAGCCGGCCAATCGGACGGGCCTGAGATAATGACTTTGATCGCTGGTGCAGGTGGGAATTGATGAATGTTAATCTGACATTCAATTAGGTTTTACAGGTGAGGTGACAGAAGCTACAGACGTTCGCTCATATGCAGCAGCCACACCATCGATAACACGAGCCCATTTATGGCGATGGTCTCCGGGGCGCTGGAGACAGATGGGACAATGGTGGTGACGGGACAAACCACTAAATGAACTGAACAGCGCTTCCAAGAGATGACAAGTAGAAGTTGGAGCGGTTATGGAGTTTCGTGTTTCTGCGTGATCAAAAAGATTCAGTGTTACAAGAATTCTCATTCAAATGTATATTATAGGTTTATTGCGAACCAAAAAATTGGTACCCCCTGAAACTTGAGCTTCTTTTGTAGCCTTTCCAGTCACTATTAAAATCCCCAGAATGCACTTTTGGTAAATCTGACTTCTGTGAGGTGTGTGTGTCTCCAACGCTTATCTCTCACGCATGTTTAAGGTGGTGCGTGGTGCTCACACACATTTGTCAAACATGTTGACGTGTTAGGTGCAGCAGATTAACTCCAGCTGCTGTTGTGTGTGTGTGTGTGTGTGTGTGGTGGCCCGTGGAGAATGGGAATGGATGGTGGTTGCTGGAGTGATGAGGGCTAATGTGATGGGATTTAATGGATGACCCTTGAAAATGTCCCACTTTCCTTTCTTCTCCCTCTGATTAGTCAAGCAGGTCACCGCAGTGTTGCAATCACCATCAGATTTGACGAAAAGAGAGCCGGACGGAGCGATAATCAGCGACGTTTCATTAGTCCACATTTCCCTGTGATGTGACACTTTAGAACCACCTTGCAGCTATTTTGCTGCGTGATTGCTCAGTGTTTAGTCTGGTCACATTCACGTGCAGACAAGCGCCGTCCACGTCCAGCGTCTCGTGTACTTTCAGTGTCAAGCTGGGTTTTTTTATTAGCTGTGATTAAAGGGCGTGTTTATAACCCTTGGCATGCATCGTGAGGTTTTTAGCTAAATATTCCCATATATCATTTCCTGCGTTATTTCTGCCGATATAACATCGTCTTTTGGAAAATTCTGACTCAGCCACATTAAAATGAAGCGATGCGTCCGCTTCAGTCTCGTCCCATCACATAAAGTCCCATTCCACAAGTCGGTTTTATATGATTTGGACTAATTTTCTCTTGGCGGTGTGATATTTCTGTCACTTTTTCCTCTTTCATTTGTCCTTTTCTTCCCAGTAATTGCCGACTTGTTGGCCTTAAATGAGATTTAACACACATGCAGTGTTCAGAGTAAAAGCTTGATGTCACACCATCTTCACAGGTTTTTCTTTCTCCTTCTCTTGTCTCACGGGATGTTCTAATTAGAAATTCAACCACTGTAAATGTGACAGTCAGTAACACCCATTTCTTTCTAGCTTGGTGCTCCTTATGGGCCTTGAATTTTTTTACACATTTTCACGTTCCCACACACACACACATGCACACACACATAAATTCTTGATTAATTAGCAGCATTAAATTTGGAAATCCACATTACAATAGTACAAATACTAATTGATGCAGATACAGACATATGTATACTTCTAAAAACACATTTAAATGTTCCCTAAATAGCTCAAAACAACATGCTAGGTGTCCATGTGATGTTCTTCCAGTCCAGGGGATGTTTGAAACCGGCGAACTCTATCGAGACAGTGATATACGTGTTCTTGTTTCGCTAGTTCAGATCCCGCCTGCCATGTTGAGCCAGGGGAGGATCGTCACCTGCAGGAAAACATGCAGGAAATGAGATTTGTTATCTCCCCCCGCCTGTGGCCCCAGTGGCATACTAATGCGCGAGGCTGAAGTGGCGAGCTTCCCCGCACACATGCAGGGTTTCAGCACACGTGCCGGATAAATTTGGCTTTTTTGTCCCAAGTTTTATGATGCAGATCTAGAAGTTTACCCGTGTGTGTCCTTTGTGAAGCGGCTGAATTGAGCCAAACAGGAGGACCAGGAGCGTCTCTACGGACGCTGCCATTGAACTCAGATCTTCGATAGCTAATATCATATTTACGCCCGGAAACAAAGCTGGAAATCCGGTCTGTCTCGATTCACGGCACAGGGCTACAAAGTCCGCGCAATGAGGAAACAATCGAGTGCTTATCTGTATCGATGGCTGGTGTATGAATGCACGCGTCCGTCAGGGTTGTGAGATGAAGAAGCGTTTGTTTTTTGTGTGGTCTGTTTATTTGTTCCGGTCCTGGTCCGTCTAATGCGATGAATAAAATGAGATAGTCTCTGTCACTGGGGGCAAGTCTCATGCCAAGGTCTCCTCCTCGTCATTCGAGAACATGCTATCGACCGAGTGTTGCGTGTCAGCAGCAGTCAATACGGCCTCCAAACTTTAATGGGATGAGAGTGTGTAAATATTTTAATGCAAATTAGCCGCTGCTGCCAACTCTGTCATCCCGACTGCAGACATTGACAAAAGCGTCGACGTTGGCCTGTTTGGGAAGCTTCTTGCAAGCTTCTTGTATCTTGTAAAGCTCCGACGCTGAAACAATAGCTCGGCATTGTAGCCGCGGCAATGTTGTTACGTTGACATTAGTAACGCCGTTAGTCCTACAGTGTAAGCAATATCAATAAAACCAGGAATTGTTCCGGTGGAATGTATTCAACGGTCGCTTCACGGTGATTTGAGGACTGTTAATAAGAGTTTATGCGCCCTCTCCAGAGTTGCTGTTTCCCGTGTACATCTGATTAAAACATTAATCAGGCCCCCACTCACAGCCCACTGTGGCATTGATTAAACCATCTAAAGTTAGAGACAGACTCAGGATGCATGGCTGCTGATGTCGTTGCACTTCCACGTGTCAGATACAGGCGATAAACTCGGTGGTGGAAAGTGTGTTGAGCAGTTTTACAAGCGTTTGAGTCAGATTTGCGGTCGGGATTGTGGCGTCCAGGCCCACAAAGCCCGTTTCTCCTTCGCAAGGCTTTGTTGCTTAGTTCCACATCGATAGAAGTGATTTGTTTTTCAGCATTTTTGACTGAAACAAAAAGAGTTTTTATTATTTCCACGTTCATGAGGAATTATTTGAGGGCTTTTTGAACCTGAGATGTGACTGACAGGCAGGCTTCCCTTGAATGTGGCAACATTATCTTTAGTGAGACCTGCTTATACAAGGATTTACCAGTTTATTTACAGGATCCCAACCTGATTATTAATATGTCGAGGTTCTAGTAGCTCTTGGTTAAAGAATGTCGACTAACTTGACCTTAATTCCGGGTATCTATTGTCTCACAGCTGATGGATCATGACTTTTGTTGCACCACTATTTGGACACACAATTTCACCCTAATTGCTGTTATTGTTGTTGTGGCTGCAATATTTTGAACATTTTAGTGTCTTTAAATGCACCTCAGCAGAAATAAAGCTTTGGCACACACACACACACACACACACACACACACACACACACACACACACACACACACACACGCGCACACACACACACACACACACACACACACACACACACACACACACACACAGCTGCAGAGGCGTTGACTTTGTCATAGGCTGCTGTAACACAACTGAACATTTAATTGCGGCCTTACTAGCCCCATACCCCATTTTCATGTTGTAAAACAATAATTTGCTCTGGATTACAAAGGAAAGCAGCAAATTACAGATCATTTAAACAGCATTTTTTAAAAATGGGATGTTTTTGCTTGCAGGTGCAGCATGGGGATTTAGAAGCACAATTGTTGTAACACCTAGCTTGAGTTTTAGTATAATTTACTTCATGTACTTTTCCCGTCCTTTTAACTGAAGATCACATTTATGTTTTCTGATACATTTTACAGCAGCAAGGTAGACATTTTATTCTATTCTTGTCTGGATTTACGCAAAGAGTTGCAGTATATAGAGAAAAAAGATGGGTTGCTCTTACTTCTTGTTTTTATAGCAAGTCCTTACACCCGTGGTTGTCGTGATACTCGGGTTCCTTTTTGTGATCCAGTTGATGTTGTTTACAGCAGCTATACTTGTTAACAGCACAGCAAATTTAATTAGCTGTTTTATGGCAGATTTACAGCCCAATACACTGAAAGAGAATATGGCTGCTGTCTTGTCCTTATTAGCAACTCAAGGACTTGTCAACAAGGCCATTAAACAAATAACCTATGCATGAGTATACACATAGGTGGACTGTGATAAAAAACTTCTCGCTCAAACATAACAGAGATACCGTACATACATTACAAGGAGCACCCCGTACATACACACAATTACTGGACTTTACACAGTACGGTTGTGGCTCAACTAAGCTGTTTAATTGGTGTATTGTCTTTGTAAACATGTTTAAGAGTGTAATGTCACGTCCGCTAGAATGCTTTAGGGATTTGCATTCTTACGGCTTGTTTTTAATGGGCCTTTTCCAGTTGACCTACGACATCGCACAGACCACAAAGAGCAAGCTAGCAAAGTAGCAACCCGGAGGTCAACTGGCATGGCAACTGACAACACTGTGAATTTGTTCATAGAGCACATTCTGTCTGTTCTACTTTTTCATCCCCAATCTTACCTGTAAACTCTTATAAATCTGAGATGACACCAGCAGGAGGATAACAACGAAGCTAGCAAGCAGACACTGTCATCCGAGCAGCGGAACAGTGACAGCTAACAAGAGAAGACATCACATTAGCCGTCATGGCAGCGCTCTGGCTGCTGCTGCGGCTGCTGGAGTGCTCGTGCGCCTGTGTTGCTACAGGTGTAATATTCATTCATGCTTAAAGAGCCTGACACTAGCGAGTGAGCAGCTGGCGGCGCACCAGCACAACACCTCACAGCTGGTTAATGTCAGTGTGTGCAGCATGAGAGGACACAGGCTTGAGGGAGTTTTGATTCACAGAGTGCTAACAGGGAGTGGAGGACACGGATATTTCCGAATAGTTTTATTTCACACAACTGAATTCACGTTTACTCTAAAACCCCGTATTACTACTGTGTTTCTGTTGATTTTGGTGCTTCATTCATCCATTCTATGAATTAAAAATGTGTTTTGTACTTTTTCCCCCTGTGTGTCTCTTACTCTATAGCAGCTGATGAGGGAGCGACAGCAGATGGCCAGTCGTCCTTTTGCATCGGTTGCTGTCGCTCTGGATGCGGGAAGTGACCGCGAGGAGCTGCTACAGGTCAGAACACAGCACAGACACGCAACCATACATGACAGCAACAACCAACATCCAAAGAAGAGACTCGGGAACATTTGTGTTTTTTAGTCCATTTCAGTGGTGTGTTTCATTTAAAATGTCCCTTTTTGGCTCAGACATGAATCTAAAAATAGAAGGGAAAGAACTAATTGAACAAGGCCGCCAACAAGATGATGCATGAAAATGGCAAACTTGGCCTTTTTTCTCGCTACAGCTCATATTTTTGAATGCTGCCACTAATAGTCCGCAAAAATAAGGCAGGATTCTTCAGACACAACATTGGCTGTGTGCCTCAGCCGTCAGATGCTGAAATGAACTTCAGAACAACACTCCAGGAACAGTTCATCATTATGTTTGTGTCTGTATGTTGTAGCTCAAAAGGAGCAGATGATGTGGATTCATGCTGGCTGTACAATCTTCAGGGCTGAGAAGGTTGTTTCTACTTCATAAGGGTTTAAAGGGGTTAACAGGAATCCTGGGTACATAATGCTCTGCTATGAGGTGCATGAAGGTCACAGTCTGATGCAGCTCGGTGGAGACTCTTCATCGCCACTACAGCCAGAGATCATATCCTTGAATATGGCACACGCTGCTGCAGATAAGAAGTAACCTTGGAAGTCGGATATCCATTGAAATTGGTTTGAATATGTGCCAAGAACCAGACAATAGAATGAACGCCGTCCGTTCCAAGGACGTGTCTTTGTTGTCAATTTTGTAATAATCCCGGTGTGTCCCTTAATGTATGAACTGAGGTTGAAGAATACAAGCCAGGCTTTGGGCTAAATCTGCAATCCAGCAAAAGGGAGGGAAAAAAATCATAATTTGACAAGCGGTAAATCCGAATCAGGACCTGCTTGTTTGAAATGCCGAGGAAGTGTGGATACAGCTCGCCCAGAAAGACCTCCACATCCCACCTCTGGAAACCGCTGATGCTAACGAGGGTGGACGGCTGAGGGGAGGGAGTGCAGTTTGTTTTAATAGCACATTTTTGACTTTGCTGGTGGGTGAGAACAAGGCTTTTTGAGGTCCCACTTCACCTTCAGCCACCCGTCCTGAAGGGCTGTCGCGAGGCCCTGTGGACGTTCAAGAGCGCGACTGGCTCGGCTCTTGTGCTAAAAGATTGCAGAGAACATTTGAGCGGACGAGTAACCACTACATCCGATGTGTCCTCCTGAGAGGGAGGAGCAGGCGGCTGTTCCAACTTCTGTCCACTGTGTTGCAACGATCCAGTCACGTGATTTACAGGGCAGCTGAGCAGGCTTCTGCTCTGCAAACTTCCACTAGGTCGAGCCTTTAATATATTTGAGACTGTGTGATGCAAACATAGTTTAGTTGTCACGGCTAAATTAGCACACTCTAAAGGGTGTGTGTACCGGTGACCTGTCAGGGGTGTATTCCTCACCCAGTGACTGATGCCGTGGACTCCAGTACACCTGTGACCTTTTGGAATAAATAAGGATTAAATAAGATCAATTTGAGCTCTTGTAGCAACCGATGTTACATGAGATTTCCTTACAAGAGGTCAACAAGGTGGCACTTTAGCACCAAACACAGAGAAAACTGAGCCACCAAATGTTTTTCGCTAGCATCCCATTAGCCTAGCACATCCAGGTCCTGAGAATTTTCAATTTTTTTTTTTTTTTTGTAATTTTACCTTTAACAGCCCACTAACAGTGTGCTAAAGCTTCCTGTCACTACAAAGTTGAAGGCTATGGAAACAATGGTTTAAAGACTGCAAGGACATACAAATTAACTGGTTTTAGTGCTGTCATGACCGGACTGGGGTGGGTTCAGCTGTGTTCCTGTGGAAAGCTCTTCTTTTATCAATGCCTCACCTGAAGGTGAAAGACATTAGGGCAGAACACTGAGGTTAATTACACCACATCTGCTTCACACATGAGCATAATTGTGTAACGAACATGGTAAAGGGGACATTGCCAATGCTCCCCTGTATTATGTTGGCCTGCCTGCAGTGGATGGAGGGCAGTAAAACAAATGCAACCCTCATCGTCACGTTTCATGCTGTGGTTACAACAGAAGACCTGCAGGGTCCAAACTGAGCATGCACCTTTTGCCTTCACTCTAACACGACAAATTATCCAAAGTACAACACTATCTTTACTACATTTTCCAAATAAATGTCCTTAATTAATTCCACATCGGAGAAATCTGCTCATTCACTCCAGTGGAGGAAGTAAATCCGTCCATCAGAGTCTTGATTTAAGCTATATCTTTGTCTCTCGTGTAGAAGGTAACTACCTTTTGGCTTTTTGACTTCTTTAATGTGGACTGCAGGACTTGTCGTCCTTCTAAGCTTCCTAACAGCATTTATCAACATAAATCGACGTTTGCCCCTCATCCACAGACCGCTGCCGCCTCATTGCGAAGCCGCTGAGATAACGCGAGCATAAGCGCCTCCACCTGGGAAATGCGGAAACCACCTTGCTGCGATTAATGACGTCCCTCGATCAATTCCTACCACGTGTTCCGATGTACTGTATCGATTCTTCAGCTGTGAAGGTGTGTTTTGCCCCAGGAGGGAGTGTTTGAGAGGGTGGGAGGGGTGAATGGGAGTTGGGAGAAAGACAAAGATAAGGAATATTCATGACATCTGGGAGTGATGTTTGGGTAAATACTGATTTAGACCCACATGTGCACACACGCTGACACACACAGACACACACATGCGCGCCAGACCTTATCAGATAACACAAAAGCTTCTTTCACGCAGACGAAAAATGAGAAAAAGCACAAACACTCACTGAAAAGCGCGCTCCTTTGCATTCATCACAGACAATCGCCTGCGCACCCCTCTGGTTTACTTTGGCATCCGTCACCTGTGGTTCTCTCCAAGCGTCTCCCATCTGAAAGGCATCTCGGCGCCCTCTCCCACACAAACAGAAGCAGAGAGGGACGTTATTAACTCGATAAGTCAAGCTGCTGTCACGCTAACGAGGCTAAAACAAACCCATTCCTCTTAATGGGCTATATGCACTTTCACAAAAGGCTCCTTTTATTTAGCATCTTCTCTTGATAAAAAGAAAACAAATTGCATCATGAGAGTTAGCACACATATATTCGGGACTTTTTAACCATTGTTGTTCCAGCCCGTGAGGAAAACGTGGTACCTTTTGGGTTTTTCACCAGCTAATTTACAAAGATGTTGATTCCAACATATACAAATCTTACATTTCTGCATGTCCTGACTGGTTGTGTTGAGAGAATGCAACACCTGTGTGTACCGGCGGCCTTTGACTTTGTGAAACGGGAAAAAAAACATTCC
The DNA here is from genome assembly GCF_901000725.2 of Takifugu rubripes. Classification (NCBI taxonomy): domain Eukaryota; kingdom Metazoa; phylum Chordata; class Actinopteri; order Tetraodontiformes; family Tetraodontidae; genus Takifugu; species Takifugu rubripes. The sequence goes on from NC_042288.1 coordinate 8,333,870, forward strand.
AGGCAGTTGTGAAACGACCTTCTGATTCAATCGGACTGAAGTCAGAATTCTTCGTGTGCGTAAATGATACTGCCTTACAGAAACTGATCGCATTGGTCTTTTACAGCATGTAAACAAGCACCATTTCTTTCCCCAAACTGCTGAACAGCCAGAAATATGTTCCAAGGCTGTCAGACTAGCTGTGTTTAAACTCCCGTCTCTTTCTTCCTCTGCAGCCGAGGACCTGAGGAGGTGGTTTTAATACGGAAATATGGCTGATTTTCAGGTTAACTGCTTTTTAAAGCATCTTTTATCACCAAGTATGTCTCTTTGTTCGCGACGACGTCTCCTTGTCTGCGCTACCACATGGCAAATTACATACTGGATTTCCTCACCAGAACTGTGAAAAAATGTTGTTTTTTTAATTTAATTTTATAGTAATTTTAAGCATCATGCCTTTTAAACAACATCTATGGATTTTTTTTACACACCTGTACTTGATCCATAGTGGCAGTTTCACACTTTAATGCACATTTATTAAGTTTATACTAACATTTTTCTTCAGTCGCCTCCTCTTGGATAAAATAATAAATGACAAATGCATTGATTTTTACGGTCTGGAGTGTAGATCCTCTTGTCCCGGTGCTTTCTGAGCATATATAAATGGCTCTATATATTGTGTATGAATGTGTAAAGATCCCAAGCAGTATCTTCGTGGAGCTGATTTCTAACGAAGAGAATGTAATGGCAAGGTTTAGTATGAACCATTCTGTCTTTGTAAAAGATTACATTTAAACAAACTGAACAGCTTCAGATAGTTTCTCCCTCAGGAGCGAGTCAGTGAAAGAACAGTGGGCTCCGTGCGTACCGTGAGTGGTGCTCTGTGTGCTGTGATCGTCCCTCATTAGTCTATTTCCCCCCCTTTTTCCTTCGCTCGCCTCTTAATGATGACTGTGTTTCCTTCTCCTTTGCTCGGGATCAATACCAACGCTGCTCCTTCTCCCCGTCTCCTCCAGCACAATTTGTCAATACTGAATTTGGAGGAGGGAAAAAAGATGTTGCGGCGCGACAATGGCCTCTGCACCGTTGTTATGTAGGTTTCTGGGCTCATGCTGTGTGTGTGTGTGAGTGTGTGTTGGTTTCTACAGTGCAGCCAGGTGTGTGTCATCCCTCGTGGATATGGCTACACGTCCACGGCTGCTAGAAAACACATTCATCTTCCCAACACTAATAGTGAAAAGAGGAAGGGACTGCGGTGTGTCCGTCAGGAGACGACAGAGGATTAAAGGTGTTTCTGAATTAAAGATATACCCCCATTTCCTAAATTATAAAAAGTCGGTGGCAGGGAAGAGGTATGGCTTTCAGGGAGCATTAGAAGGATGATTAATTTGTCACCTCAGCGGAGAAGTGTGTGAGGTGTGGAGGTAGAGGTTATGAAGAGGCCCCGCTGTCCTTCCTTGCAGTAATGGGATTGTCTGCTTGCTGACGTCCTGAGCAAAAATTGAAAGCAGCAGACGGGCAACAACACACGGCTTGTTTTTATTTATTTTCCTTTTCTCTCATTTGGGGAATGTGCTCAATATGCAGTGCTGAGGTAAAGGTGTGACCCGTTCTCCTGCGCGTGCAAGACTAGGGAGAAGCATTAGAAGATAAAACACAGGCAGGGAAGGAACGACGACAAGAGAGATGCGAGTCAAAACAAGGGCCGCGTGACCACAGACATTCTCATCCATTCGATTTTTACGACTAATGCTCATGAAAATTAGTGACTCCCTTTCTTTGTACTCCAAGCAGTACATGTACCAATTTATTACCGTAGTAAAACAAAACAAGGACTTGGGTTTATATCACATATTCTGATCTTACAATGAGACAAAGGAGCTCATCAAAATGGAGACGCTTTGTTTTTACCATTATAACGCAGTTTTCCTTTTGCAAGACGTTGTCGTTCTCTTCCACAGCTCCATACAAGATAATTAAAATGTTCACTGTAATTATAGTCTAAGACTGAAAAATGAGGACTTCCTTGTGTGAGGAATGGAGTTGAGTGTTAGAGTCAGAGTGGAGTTAAGAAAGAGATAAAATATGGCTCAAATACTTCTCCTATTGCTGCTTTTTTTCGGGCATTTAAGGAAGAGAAACCGAACTTATGCCTTTTCTGTCCTCTCCTCATTTCCACTCCTCTTCTTCACAAAACTTTGCTATCTCGGTGCGATCAGACCTGTCAGGATAATGCTGGAGCTCATCCCAGGGAGGACGGTCGCAGACACAGATTGTCCCCTCTGAGGGCGTTTCTCACTTGTTTACCAGTTTTAGGCGACAAGCTGTATTTGAGACGAAGCAGAAAAACAGCTTTTATGGGGAGAAGAAAAAAGGTAGAGGTGCGAGAACAAGCGCTGCTATATCTGCTGTTGGTTCTGCCTAATTATAGGGACAACCATGCCACTTTGTTCCAGAAAATCTTTCAACACTTTCAAAACTGGAAGCCCCCCACTTTAGAAATATACATGTTATCCTGCTCCCTCCGTCACTCTCCTCCAGCACGGAGCTGCGGCACATTTTCCCTCTGACTTTTTCTTTTCTTCATAATACTCTTCATCGCCAAACCTTCTGGCTAATATGAGTGTGTTTGATTAGTCAAGTTGTTCTCAGTTCAACACCAGAAACGATTAGAAGCACGTGGCACCCCGAGAAACTTGCAAGAAAAGTAAAAAGCTGAGGTCTGACACACGGTAATTAGGAGGTGTTCCTTCTACCTTAAGTGGAAAAACACACACTGAATGAGGCGCTGTCTCGCAACCCTGATCAGCACCGTTTCCTCTCAATCCCGCCGACTCCCCGCGGAGTGCAGCCATGGGTGGAGAGACACAGGGGCAGGAAATGGAAAAGCAGTTTTCAACGGATAGAGGATTGGAGGTGACAATTTTCTGCCCTGCAGGGGTAGACATGCATGGCTGGCCTGACCTGCTGTGGAGGGCAAGATGGGAAAGCACTCTCCACACCTCCGGGGCCAGGCATACGTGCACCTCTCATGCCTCTTACCCAACCAAACGTGCATGCTGCCACATTTGACAGGCTAATATCAGAATTTGGTGTCGGAAAATGGGTTGGGTTGATGTTTTCAGGAAGCAGAAGATGTAAACAAAAGCAAACAGGTGTGAAAATAAGGAATAAAAAAGGGGTCGACTTCAATCACAAGACCATTGCTGATGGCTAATCACCGTAAAAGCCCAAACTCTGGCGTTTTTGCTTTCTCATGCTGAAAGGTGATTACATCTCTATTTCATTTCCATGCCTAAAAAAGCCACAATAGATTTACTCCACGATAAAGCAACACCATCCTAGAGAGAAGCATTAAAAGACTCGCATCCAGATAATCAGTGGAACAAAGATCCCGCTGCGTGTTAAGATTGTGCCTTCAGCTTTTGTTGATGTGAGCAACGATAAGATGAGAGCTGCGCCGGGGCAAGAGTCCGGCGTCGCATTTTCCTTTACTTCGGCGGTGATGCAGCAATCCGTCAAAGTCGAAATGTGTTCATTTACATCATGGCTGCATTTAAAAAAGAATAAATCCTTTTTTTAGTGCAAAGAAAAGAACCAGAATGATGAGTTGGACATTTCCCTGAAGTTCCAATGTTCACCGGAACCTTTTTCACACGCTTAAACAATAGTGTGCAGCACTGCTGCTAAACTGCTGATTGAGTAGCAATGTTAGGATATTTCTTGCCTCTATTTTACTTTTTTTTAGGTTTGTGTTTTTCCAAACGCTAGACTGCCCCAGTTCCTCTTATCCACCCACTTTTATTAAAGCTCTATTCTCACAGTAGGAGGGAAGTGAACCAAAAACCCACTTAAAATGTGTCTTTAGGGAGCGACCATCAAATATTGGGCCTATGGACTGTGGTCCATACGCTGTGATGTATGAGTTGTAGCATTGTCTGTTGTAGCAAAGTCTGCATGTGATGGAGGGAGCTGCTGATTTTCTGCAGCTCAGTAACAAAAGTCAACCTTCCATTGATGAACTACAGGACTGGCCGCTGGGTTTGATAAGAATTGATTTTACTCATGTTTTAAAACATTGTTGATGAAGTTGAAGATTTATAGTCAGCGCACATCTTAAAAGAAAGCTAATCCCGTATGGGATCCTTGCCGGCCCAGGATTTCTCATTGATTTGTCATTTCGGGCGACACGCTGACATGTGATAATCCTCCTGTCTGAGGAGAATAAAGACTGAAGATGGTTCTGAACCAGCAAAAAGCTGCATGGTCGCAAAAACTCTTCCTGGATTATTTCCAATAATTCGATGAGGGAAGATGAAGAGAAATTGCTCCATATTGCCAAGCAGCCAATTTCTGCATTGCCCACAGTCAGCAGAAAGCGTTGTCTGATAGCTTAAGTGGCTCTTTATATTTAAAATATAAATATAAAGATGGAGGGAGCCACTGTACTTGAGTCAGCTGAAAAAGCTTTTACAGTGAGGTGACAGCTCAGCAGGATTTTACTGTTGACTTGAACGTTTACCTGGACTCCGCCCACCGAGGCTCCTTTCCAACCTTACCCCCCCCCCCCCACACACACACACACACACACACACACACACCTATCCTCTGTCTCTCTGTATTTCACTTACTGTGATTACATTGGGAAAGGATCCAGCAGAGAACACACACACACACACACACACACACACTTACTCATCAGATTTGCAACTTTTCGAAACCACCATGGAGAGAATTTTGTTTAGTTGTTTTAACTTTGAAATATGGAATAATATTTATACCTTTTGAAATAAATTAGCACCACTTTGAAGCTATTTTGACATAATGCACTTCTTGTGATGAAGAGCCATAATAATTAACACTCCCGGTCATTTATTATGGTATTTAGCATCATGTTAATATTTCCAATATCACTAATGATTTATGCACGCAGTAGGTGCATGCTATAATTTACAAGAAAATAGTTATATTAGGAATAGTTTTCAGGATAACTGGAATATTCCTCACTGAAGCGCATGGATAAATACATTATTGTGAATTGAAATTGGTTTTACATTATTTATATTAAAATGATTGATAATTATAAATCACTGAAAACCACCAGTGCTTCATATTTCAGATTTTGAAGTAACTACACATGTTTCATGAGATTACATGATTTACTGAGCTGAACTTATCTCAGTACACTAGAAAAAAAGCACAATTAAACATAGGATTTCCTGTTGCTCTGGCAACACTGGCTAATAAAGTCAGAAAATTAATAGAAAACATTAGTTATTTGTGAATGCCAACACAGAATTATTGTCATATATTATAGTCACTCTGACTATTTCAGTTCAGCCATGTTGTCCGTTGTACTTTTTCTAATTTATCTTTATTTTTTTATTGTCTTTAATACGAGCAGGAGATTCACGGTGGAGTTCAAGAGTGAGCTGAGTCGTGTTGTGTTTGTGCATTTGAATCGAGTTAATAAGAACACCATCATTTACTGACACTCAAACACTAAACAGGAGCCTGAAGTCTCTAATTATGCTGCACGCTCCAGCACTTAAACGTATTAGAACCACAGGAAACCTTTCCATGTGTGTTTGTCTGCCGTGTGTTTGTGCTGAGGTGGTCAAAGTTGGGCACAGTTGATAATTACTTCGAAAGAAGTGAAGTCGGCGCGTCCTTCCTGATTGATTATTTTATTATTCCCTAAAATGTTACATCTTTTCAACAGTTATAATTGAAAGTCAGCTTTTACTAATTAGCTAAAAGTGGAAAGTTTGCTGTGATTAGCATTGTTCATGCTCATCAGACCTTTAATATTTTAATTTTCAGACCTCAGCATGTGATTGAAGGTAAGGTTTGGAAAAAAATACGGATGGTTTTAATGGTGAAATGAGCAGAAGATGCTCCCATTGTGAGGAAAAAAAACTTTATTGAGGAGGCTGCAGGCATTCACGTATAATGGCTGCCACAGGACTGGAAAGGAAATGTTCACGGCTCAGCTGTGAAGTTCGCAACCTCCCATGAATGGAGGCAGACTTCCCCCTGTGCAGTCAAACGGAAAGAAAACAGTTCCTACGCACAACTGCTCGCAGGCTCCGTCGGTTTTAAGATAAGATAAGAAGATAATGCGCTGCCTTATTTACTCTCAGAGGGGAGTGTGGTTAGCACAGAAATATTTCAGGTAAGTAAAGCAAACAGACCGAAAGGATGAAAATTAAAAAAAAAAAAAAAGTGTGTGTGTGTGTAAACCCCACCTCTCCATAGACCACAGTAATGTAGAGGCTTTGTGTTTATGACCTTTGTGGTAGAGAATGTCAGAAGAGTCAAACCAATAATCGACATGTCACGACTCCCCCACATGCTCAGATGAGGAGTAACTCTACACCAGCTACACACATTTCCATACAGACAGTTGCCTGTACTACCAGCCCCGAGGGCACTTTATAGAGCCTTTAGTAAGTATCTGAATCATATTTATGTGTGCGTTTAATCATTTTTCCTACATCTGGAAATGTGAGTTTCTGGGTTATGTCACGGAGAACCCCGACAATTCCATTCTAAATCATTGCCTTTTAGCATTTTCTTAGTTCGTGTCAAGGTCTCTGCATGTGTTGGGGGCAGGTTTTGGTGTCTAGTTCTGTCCGTTTTCATTTGTAAAGTATGATTGCGTCTGAAGCATTAGCAGACAAGTTGTGTCGGCTGGTGTCCAAATGGCTGTTTTTGTCTACATGAGCACGCCGCCAGAGAGAGTGATCCCCTACCTGTGTGCATTAGCTGCACAGCAGGCAGCGCTCCACACGCTGCAGTCCGCCTGCTTCCCCCAGCTGGGAGCTTTGATAATGGAGGAGGTGGCAGCAGGGATCAGGATATTACAGCATGAGCTCAGGGCGTATGAGTGTCTGCTACATCGCTTAGATGGATCGGCCGCCACCGATACCACCGGTTCCAAACACTGCCGCAGCGGTGTCACCGTCACCTCTTTCACTTGTGTTTTTCTCGCCTGTCTTAATTGTGTGGGTTTTGTGTCTGTGTGTGTTGGGTGTCCAGGCTGTGCCGAAACCCATAGCCATGGAGCCGTGTTGGGGGAGCAGAGCGGGTGTTCTGACGGTTCTACTGTATCTACCCAGAGTCCCATCTGGAATACCGCCACCAGGACAGTCTGGTATGGTCCTCTCGCACACACACACACACACACGCCATTACATGTTACTGTGGTAACAAGTAATTAACATTACAGTCTACAAATATGTGTTTTTTTATATGTTTTGATTGAAATAACCATGATGTAATGAGCAGCTATAGCATCACCAATATGTTCATGTAGAAGTGTCAGTCAAATGACTTTTTATGACTGTTTGCACCAACTCCTGTGTTGTGAGTAGTGTCTGATGCTGTAAACCTTCATCTGTCTCCAACCCTAAAATCCCTCATCAACCTCATTGTAAACTCACAGAAACAGCGCGCACCGTTTGTGATGCTTTTAGTTCTGTCTGTTTTTTTGGCGACTGGTGCTTCCCACGTGCCTGGCGGCAGCCTCTCAACAGCTCCCGTATTAATGGGTTTTGAAGAAAAGCAGAGTAAACATGCTGTTACAGCGTCCTTGAGCCTGGGTGTTTACCAGCATCATGAGCATTGAAACTATTTGTAGCCACATAAAGGAACTCTGTAGAACCTAAATAGTTTGATAGAAGGCATCAATTAGAAGTCGATGCTTTCTGTCGGCTTCTGTCCAACACATTTGGTTTTACTGGTAATGGAAGCAGAGTTGATGGGCTTTAAATATCATAGAGTCTCACTAGGAACCAGGAGTTTTCCAACATTTCACAGCTTAAAAGTGCTTTTAATAGAAGCAGAACACAGGAAAAACAAGGCACATCAAGAGTGTACAGCATCTGGGTGTAATCAAAGTGTTTCTATATGGTGAGAGTGGTATGGTCTTACTTTCGGCTCAGTGGTATAATGAATTATTCAGAAAAACTCTTGACATATGGCACCTTTTAAAAAGGGTCTAATGTGGTCAAACCTGCCTGGTTTTCCCTCCAAACCCTTCTCGTTGGATCAATTGTTCCCCTGAACGAGACATCCTGATTTCCCCCCGTCTGAGGTCATGTTGCCGCTATACGCAGAAGACATCTGATATCTCCCACCAGCTCACGCCGGCCGCTGTGTGGCCATAAAAATTAGTGAAAGGACAGCTGTACTTCCTCACCAGACCGGGAGCTCGTGCACCGTCAGCAAGAGGCCAATCTTCTCCCCATCCAGATCATCTTCCACCAAGCTCTAGTTCCACTCCCACCCACACGTATACATTTCCCAGTTTTTATTTTCTTTTTCTTCTCCCCTAAAGCTGTCTGGGAGATATTTAAAGTGTCTGGTTTTGTCTTTATACACTCTTAGAAATTCATGTTCAGATGGTTCTCCTTTGGTCAAGTAAAGGTGGTTGTATTTGGAAGCTGGTTCTATCTAAAAAAAAAAACCCTAGAACCTATAGGATTCTTTGTCAGCAGCTCTACCTGGAATGTAGAGAAGCAATTCCACCAAAAACCATATCTTGAATGGTATCATTTAAAACCCAGAGGGGATGCTATGCCAAAATCCCTTTTGTAGGAAGGGGCCCTCAACCTGTCTCAACCTGTGCAAGCAATTCCACCAACAAGGTGTTTATGTCTTCAAAACCTTTGTTTTTTCATATTTCCATTTTTTTCAGTAAAGTAATTAAACGTATGGCTTTTTAGCATCTTCCTTATGGAAGATGAAGAAGATGAAGAAGAACCCTTATGGAACCCTTCACAGCCTATGCTTCAATAGAATATAACAAAACAACAACAAAAAACAGTGACTAACACAGGAAATACAAAGGTAGCAGAAATTTAAGGAAATAAGTCATTTCTTAAGAGAGAAAGTAAATGTTTTACTCCACCCAGAGGCAATACTGATGGTATCAGACCCCCCAGAGAGCTCCATGGTAGAAAGTGCATTAGCAGCACCTGGAAGTGTAAGAGGCTAAAAGGGTCCGATAACTGGTATCGAACTGAACTGAATGCAACAGAATTCTACTAATTACAGCCGTGAGTCGTGAGTTCAGGTGCCTGATTTTAAAAGGGTTTGGGTTTAATGTGTAAATGCTTGACAATCCTTTTTGTCACATTTTATCCCCACTTAATAGTGATAATCACGCTGAGGTCATGGGTCATGACAACGCCACATAAAATGGCTTGTGTTAACACTTAAAAAAAACCTGATTGAAGGTATATTTTTTAAAGCCCGTCGTCCGACTCCTCTCTTCTTCCCATCCTCCCACCCCTTCACTCCCCAGAGAGGTTCTCAGCGGCGGGTCAGACAACAGTCCTCCATTGAAGTTAGCGTTCATGGGCGTGAAGTCACTGCAGGCTAGCTCCGCCCACTCTCGATGGGAGACACTTCAAGAGGAATCCTCGATGAGCGAGCCTGTTTTAGCCTGCGCTGCCATGCACTGCCTTCTCTTTTTTCCTCTTTGTTTTTGTCTTGTCCTCCTTTGCTTCACTCCCCTGAGGTGTTACCATTAACTGACCCTTCATGTGTGCGGGGGGGGGGGGGAAACAGCAGTGGTTTAAAAAGAGAGAACGGGAGAGGATAAAAGGGTGTAATAGCAGACTTTTTCCATACAGATGCCAGTTCTCAGCCTTTATTCTTCAGTCTCATATTGCACTATTTTACAGCTTTCTGTTAAAGTCTCAGACTGACAGCCAGCTCTTTTCATGCTGTTACATATCTTCCTCCAATGTGTTGTCTTTTGGAAAGGGACCTGGTGCCACAGCGTCCCAACAAGTCTCAGAAGTCGCAGATAAGAGAACGTCTCTTCTAGGCATGATTCCCTACATCTCCTTACTGGAAATCTCTGTTTGGCTTTGTGCTCTTTGTCCTTGTGCTATTGTAGAAACCACTAAATCACTCTGCTAATGAAAAAACATTTGATTTCCTATAAATTCAAATTATAATGATAATTCTGCCACAGTGGAATTTCAGCTCCAAGCATAAATTAAAAAGAGATTACTTTACATTTTATTTCCATATTTCCATCCGTAATTTTTTTTTGATGTTTGCTAATTAATCAAAAATGTACAACAATTACAGAAGTAACTGGAAAAGTACATATGTAGAAGACAAGAAGGTCAGTTAAACAAGGTACCCAGAGAATTCTGACACATTCTGTGACAGCTGTAATCAGCCGAGTTGCGGCGGATGAGCGGCATCAGCTGGACCCCCTATTCTGAGTGATTTTAAGCCACATTGACATGATGAATGAAGTGCAAGCAAAGCACTGACAGTCACGGCACAGAGCGATGGATGAATGGATGAAAGAAACGCTAAAGTCGTCCTATTTTTGGGTTCAGTCTTGGCTTTACTCACTCATGGAAATGACTGAAAATTAAAAGCTGAATTAGCCTGTTGGTGCAAAACCCACAGTTTTCTTTCTGAACTCTTATTGTGTTATTCTGACCTGACTTTTCTTTTTGCATAATCACCAAGCCAAATTATTGATCAGCGCCATATTGAGCGCCAACAGCCCATTTGACACAAGCTAAAGGAGAGGGCGCTCGGCTGACTGGTGGTACTTTCACTGCATTTTATCCTCATTTCTGTCCTGGTCCAGAAGCAGAGATCTCTCTTACATGGATGGATAATGTTTAAATTTGCTGGATGTTTTCCAGTTATTCATAATGAAAATGGGGGGACGGTAAGTGTTGAGTGGATTTGCGTTTGGAGCTGCACTATAGGCCTCTTTGAAACTTCTTGCTCAAGCTTACTGGGTCAATAGTGACACAGGCACAGCAGTATTTATAACAGCCCCCCTTTTCTGCACTAATCTGCCTTTTCAACATCAGAGATATTTTGAAAAAAAGGTACTGTAAGATGTTAAAAGTCTTCAAACTAGAGTAGCGCAACAGAGAAAGGGGGTATTAAAACGAAGACAGGTTCAGTAGGATGGCATGACAAGGGCAGAAATATACTTGCAAATGAAAACAAAGTTAGAGCTGCATCAGGAAGAGAAGGAGGTAAGGGATTAAAGGAGTGGTAAAAATAAGTGGAGCGGCTGGAAAGATCCTCAGCATTGCCGCCCCTCCCAATCCCCCAAAACCAGACTTGCACATTACTGCAGTTACACAAATATAAAAGCTTTTGACTAAGTGGGGATGAAGAAATGGACATATAAGCAGTTTCATTCTGTGTGATTAGTTTAGACTCTTTGTCTATACCTGCATTTCTAATTTGTTCTTCCAAATTGTTTCAGTTTCTCTTATTTTCATCCTTAGTTGCAGCAAAAAAAACAAATGTTGAACCTTATGCTGAGTCATTTTCACTTTGGCTGTGTTCCTAAAGAGAAAAAGGGAAAATTTATCCTGATACCAAGACAAGAAATTGATTCTTACCGTTTGCATTAAGAACATAGCAGTCATCAGTGTACAGAAAAGCGCAGTATTAATAAATCAAATCTCTTAGATAGCCGGTCCACAGAGGTTGGAAAGCGGACTGAAGACATTAATAAGCCCTTGGAAAAGTCTGCGAAACCTTTTTATTATCTATAAAAATGCAAGAAACTAAATCTTGAAATTATCGTTGCAAGCGATGCCAAACATTCCGATTGAAGCAATATCATTGCAAGAACAAGGTGTGTGTGCTTTTCTGATGTCGCTCTCAGATTTGATTTTTAGGAAACACAGAGATATCCTTCATCCCGTGATGTTCAGGAAGCAAGAGTGAGACTAATGAACACTGCCATGTGCTACTAATAAGACCTCCTTGTTAGAGCAAACCTGAATCCTGCACACCAACATCAAAGTGCTTCTATTTGCCCATCCTGTTTGTTGGCCTCAGCGTGCCACAGCTGCGGATAGGCGTAAATATTTGAATATCAATGTTTTATTGTTTGACCGACTTTGACTACTCTTGGTGGAGCAGATGCATGCTGTGGTGTTCTTCTGTTTACTATTACTCCAGATCTCATCCCACGGTGCCTTTATTGAGGGCGAGGGGAGACCCAGAAGCCAGGCTTTGATGCTCAGATAGAGGGGGCGGGGCCTGGAAATGAGGGTCGTCTCCAGGTTAACAGGAGCGCTCCTCCTGCCACAGATGTTTTCCAGCTGCAGACCTCATTTCTCACATCCAATCCTTGCTGATATTTGTACCTGGAGAATTTAGTCTCTCGTTAATGAACCCATTAGTCTATGAGGGGCCGGTGTGGAAGGTGGGTTAATGATGCGTCAACAGCACCTGACAAAACAATCACATTTAGGTGCCTGGTTGCAGTGAAGAAGCACTTCCATTCACCTGCAGCATGATTTGATTACTTTTGACCAATTAAATTTTGCAAATGGAGCCGTGTGTTTTCACCCGGACAAAATCAACATAATTATTGTCAATTTGTCAAAGGTGAACATTGGCGAGATGGAGAAATATTCAAATGTGACATCAGGATTGAATAAGTTTCTCATCCTCCCCCCCAGCTGTGTTTTGGATTCTGCACCTTCACATGGAGCTCATTAGGTTGAAATGTTGTGAAGGTGATTTTAGCGATGTGACGTAACTGGCGGCCATCCCAGCACATTTATCTCACCCTTGAGTCACAGCCATGAAAGTCATCAAGCTCCAGACAGCTGTAGGTCGGTTTGATTGCCGGAAGATTGACTCAGAAAATGCCTGAAAAGTCATTTTCCTGTCTGGTGTATCCTCCTTTATCCTTCAGTCCTTTTGCTAAACTTAAAAAAAAAAAAAAAAAAAAATATCTGGCTTCAGTATGAGGGAAGCATTCATAAAGCAACCGTATGTTTGGTCTTAGATGAAGGACGTTCCAACAGAGTAGAAGATAAAGAGCTCAGTTTCTAGCTCTACTTTTAGCAAGTTAAGAACTTCATTTAGGACCTCTGTCTGCATTCTAATCATAAGCTTGTTTTTCAATGCTTCCAAAGGCATTAGTTTTACGTGACAAACAATCGAGGACGGCTAACTCGCGTAATCCACTTTCCCGCTTAAAAAAACAACACCAAACAAGACTCACTTGAGTTTGAAATGTTGAAACCAGCCTGCATCCAAAGCACACAAAGAACAGAGCAGATTCTGTCTCACCGTTTTGGCTCCATCACGCCTGCAGATTGAGCGCCTGCCGTAATGACCGTGCGTTGTCAAGCCCACGGTTGTTGAGACGGCAGAGAGATGGCTGCACCTCGCAGGAGCCGCTATGGCTCCAACTCCCTCTCTTCCTGGAGCCACTGCCAAGGTGCCGTACTTCTCCAAGACACTCTGATGTGTTGGAGAATCTGGCATGGTTTCTTGCTTAAGAGAGGGAGGACAGGAGTGTGCAAGACGATCTTCGCTGTCTGCAGTGTTTGTCCGTTTGTCTCTGGCTGGTGAAACAGGATTCCCACAATCACACAGAGTCATATGAAGCTGCTTTTACTGTACATCGCTAGTCAGAGCTGCTGGATAAGAACAGACATTTAAATCACAGAGCGTTCTTGAACTGCTATCTGAGAACAAAATGTATTATTGTTGGTATATGATTGTCCTAATGATTGCCTGGTGAAGATAGACAGACGTCCCTGTTCGAGACACTTTTGCCTCTTAATGCTAAGACGAATGCTTCTACCTGTTTGCGTGCGAGTGGGTTTTCACCCCTGACTGAACCGCTGAAACAAACAAGATCTTCTCAAAACAACAGAAGGGATCCCTTATGCAGACACCTGAAACAGATACCTGTCTCTCTACATATATTCGCCCTGTTCTGCTATTTATTTCTTCTTACTGCTGCGACTTTGGGTCCTTTTTCATGAATCTGGAAGCTGTAGAAGTTGGTTTAGAATCTGTGGTCGAACTCTTTTTGCTGCTGATGAGTTAAACATTTGTCCTTGGCCTGTTTTTCTTTTTAGGTATAGCCATCGCCAGCGCTCTGGTAGACATATCCCAACAACGAGCCATGGACTTTAAAGAACGAGGTTTGAATCTGAAGCACCGCAAACACACCGTGCACCACCAGGGAACCTGTGTTTGAACCCGATACCCTTGGGCGGGAAGACTGCATGTCCTACTACTTCGATGGAGGAGGATTTCGCCTCACACCTTTTGTTGACTGGAGTGAGAGGCACCTTAATTGGACCTTTTCGAACCTCTTCTTGGGTGGCGTGTTTTCCTCAGTAAGCCCCTAACTGGTGAAACCCACATGTGGCTCCCCTTTCTTCCAGATGCAGGCGAAAAAAGCCTGTTTTAACATATCCCCGGTGTGCAAATCTTCTTCCTGACAGGCCAGAGGAGCAAACGTTTTAAGTCTGGATGTTAATGAGTGCTTGTTAGTCACTCCACAGCTTTGATAGTTGCTGTCAGAGCATTCAGACGTTTCTCCTGCTTTGAATCTCCAGGGCCGTCGGCCATATCGACAAAGGAAAACACTTGTTTTACACCAATAAGCCATGCCGATTTGGCTTTTAAGCTTCTGTGAGCTGAAATTAACTGAGGTGAAATTAAGTCCTCCACACTCAACCTCTGGAGCAAAGAAGCAACAACGCGGACTCTAACTGAAATCAATTGTAGTGGGAGGCGGTCTGTGAAAACAGCTCGCTCGAGGCCAAAGTATCCGTGGAATCTTTAAGGCTGCTGCTGCTGGATGCAAGTGTTAACATGCAAACCAACATGTGATGTTCAACATTTTGATACCTGCTCAGGTTCTCTGTAACAGAGAAGGGTCTTTTGTAATCTGTTGTAGCGCTGGGGCTCACACATCTCTATATATGCACGAGTGTTTTACCAGTACAGTAGCACCCTCTGTGAGATAATATTATGCAAATAATCCAAAAAAGTAGGGTTTATTCCTGGCTGTGATGCAAGTTCAAGGTCAGTATCATCAAACTGGTATTCACGGGATGAATATTGCATTTATTGCTGTGTGGATATGTTCCCAATTTCCTTTAAACTGGTCATGTTTACTTTAATTGTGATAAACACTGTTTTTGATGTCTATTCAGCTACTGTTTGGGGATCAGACGTCAAACCATCAGCTTTGTGTTCTTTCTGTGAATCGCCATGTATGGCTAATCAGGGTCACGGGGGGCTCCTGGAGAGCCAAGATTCAAACCCAGAACCTTTTTTTCCCACGTTCACCACTGCGCCAGTGTGCTGCCATGTTTGCACTTGCAGAAATTTGCAAGTGGAATTATTTTACTTACGTGCAAATATCCGAAACTTACTCTTTACACTAAAATACGGATGAATATCAGTTGTGTGCACGTAGCACTAGTGGCATAGACAGCTCCTTAATTTGTGACACCCACGTCCAAACAGTTTTTCCTTGTTGTGTTTTTGTCTATTTACATATTGACCCTCTGCTCACCAAATCTTTATTACCATCTTCCACAAATCCATTTTCTGTTCTCGAGCCAGAAATAATATCACGGGTGAGCTGGATCGTACAGTGTTCATGATGCCAAGAGCTGTCTGGTTCAGATTGGCTGGGAACAGGTTAAGAGGTCATAGGTCAACCCCGCTGACTAAAACACAGCAACCCGCACTGAACCGCCAAAGGTTTGGTTATTTTTTTCCGTGAAAGCTCTTAACCAACAGTGATCTCAAACACGATGAGGCGCAAAACTGCTTTTTCTGGCTGAAGATGTTCCTCCTTTACAGTCTAAACAGGGCTAGTAACCGAATCAGGAAATTATTCAGGTTATTCAGAGGATATCGTTGGAATAAGATGGCACAAACTGAGCCGGTATTTGTGTTCGTAGGTTACAATAACATTCCATCTTTTCTTTTTAATCTGTGTGAAGAGCATGAAATGTATGTGGATGAGGTCAACCCTGGAAATTACTTTATGCTTTAACGGCAACACATTCCATGTTTCCTGCATATCTGGATGGAGACGGTCTGAAATAACACGTAAATGAAGATGAGTCCATTAAAACACGGGGATGTCACTTTCTCTCCAGAACAATTTATTATTCTATGAATATCATGATAGAAGTCACTTTTTTAAAAATAAATCGGGCATAAAGTCGATCTTTATGTGTTTTCATTTTGTTTTGTCTGTTTTTGTTGGGTTTTATGGCCTCTTGCACCAGTTTGTTATCAAGAATTTACAAAAGGCAGCTTACAACAATGTCCACAGGAGCATAAATTTGAAGGATGATTAAAATGATTTGGAGCATCGTTTTGAGCAGATGTGTTTTCCAGCAGATTCTCACACATTTACACATCCTATCAGAAGCCTTTTGGCTTTCTAAAGCACATAGAATCTAAAGCTCAGCACTGAAATGGACCCATTTGTCAAATAATGATGCCTTCTGCAAGAGTAATATGAGATCAGTATCAAACGGCAGCTCACTTCCAAAAGTTGAAGCAGGCCATGATTTAACCATGTCAGATTAAGAGACAAAAGTCTCGTATCCTGTTGTACGACGCGTTTACTGACAAGTGTCAGTGGTATAACCATCATCTTTGTATTGAAACTGCATTCTCCTTTCAGCCTTTGTCCTGTCGCAGCGTTGAATCCAAGGGCGGCCCGGTGTCACCCCCATCTATAATTAAACCCAAATGCACCGGCAGCGCCGCGCGTTGTCACATTCAGTGAAAATGTATCCGGCCATTTTAACATCTGCATCATTCACTGACAGTTGCTTTGCTTTTGAATGGAGTGCTGATTATGGTTATCAGCTGTTGGACTGGTTGAAATCCAAAGCTGGACACAGTGTCGGAAACAGAGGTATAAACTAAATGAATAAGTCACCGACTGTTGCGAAGCCTAACAACATTTAACAGATAGCAGATCTTTAAGGCAGACCTGGTATTTGTCTTTTGAAAGGATGCTGTTAATGTCAGAATCAGCGGTCAGCAGGTGATGGAACGATTCCTCCGTTTGCTCCTCTGGGCTGACAGACCGCCTGAAAGGCTGCAGCGTTTAAGTGGACTTCTGGCATCGCTGCTCTGTTTACTACCTGTGTGGCGCTGGGGAAAAGCAGTGAAAGCTGCACTTTTCCCTTTATCCTGATCTAAGATGTTTTTAAAGAGTTCCTCCCTATTAAGGGTGCTTTGTATTTTTAGTCAATCAATGTGTGTAAAGCTTCTCTCTGTTCCTTCTCATGACACCACTTTCCCTGCAGTGAACCCTGTCTTCTCATCAGGACCAAAGCCATCAAGGGCTTCTCTGTACGGTACCTGATAATTCCATTAAAGGCAGTAAAATCCAGGAAATTAATAATTCATAGACTCATGTTTGGAATCAGTTATGTGTGTGTGTGTGTGTTTTTTAATTAAACCACCTACCATCAACAGTTTCACTTATATCCACTTCCCTGCAGTCAAATAAAAATCAGCAAAGATGTGAAAGTCGAATAAAAGAAAAAAGAACTCAAACATGTTTTGGAATGAAGATGGGATGTTTGGCGAAAGCCGCAGCTGCTCGACTGTGGCGAGCCTCGAGCACAGGAGTGAAGACAAAGAGCCTCAGATGGTTCTAGTATGGATTCTGCATATCCCAACACACCGGCGTTACAGCCACCAAGGAAGTGCTGTTGGGACGCAAAACAGTGTTATTTCAGCACTACTTTAAAAACAAGACTGTATACATGTTAAAGCAGGACAAAGACTCTGTCGTTGCAGATTAATTTTGTCTACGTTGGACTCATTTAATGCACGATCCAAACGTGACCGAATGGACCAGCTAGAGTAGGATAATGCTCAGTCACAGTGAGATGTCCTGCTCATCCATCAGCCTCTTCTTGCCCTCTCTCAGCCGGAGAGGCAGCGTTTCACCGTGCACGCACCCAGAACCAGAATCCCACCATCACAACAGCAGTTGCTGCTGATGACGTGGTCCTTGTTTTCCTGACAGCGTTCACAGCTCAATCCCAGCATGCATTGCTCCCGCTTTATTTTCCAAGCAACAATGCTGAGTCATATCTCCAGTAACCATGGCGATAAAGCAAGGGTCAGTTTAAGGATCGAGGTGATCAGACCACACCTGTTGTGAACTATCTACTAATAAAACATCTCTGTTTCATATCTATATATTATTAAAAGAATCAGTCCACTCTGATAAAATATGACGATACACTCACTATAATTAAAAGTCTTTAGCTAAAGGCTGCAGTCGAGGAGATTTTAGTTAATGGACTTTGTTCTTGGAGCTGTAAACAACCAAAACTGACAACTGAGCTCGACTATTTCTTTAATAACAGTCTTGAAAGGTCCAGTTTTAAAATGTACTTAAATGACTTTATTTTCCAGAGGATGTGTCCTGACCTTTTGTGAATTAAGAACCAATAACGAGTTGGATCTATGCTTATATACATTAATATCCCTACTTCAGAATCATATAAATTCTTACTGAAAGATTAATCATCCAATGTGAAAAATGAGTTTCATGTGATTCCAGTATTTCTGAACTGCAATAACAAGCAACCGTTACAATTATTAAAAATAAAGGGTTATTTACACATGTACAGTTTATCTAGGCGGCTTTGAATAAATTTACTGAAAAATTGCGACTACAGCATATAATCAAAAGTCAAACCAATTTTCTGGCAATTTAAAACGATAATGTACTTTTTCTACTTCCGGTAAAGATTTATTATCCTCTGAAACATCTCAGAGGATACAACATCTTTTTTTTAAAACACTGGGCGGAAAATGTCAGCTCTATTTTCCAGGATTTTTTTTTTCCAGTTTGTTCTACTGAACTTTTGCTCTGTGTTTTTAGTCGACGACTTTCTCAGGACTTATAGATTTGTTTGATTTCTTTGCATTATAACTTCTTAAAAATCAAATATTCATACGAACTGTGTGGCATATATTTCAGGTTTTTTGGCAAGCAACAGTAATAATGTGAAAAAATAAAGGTTTCAGAAAACTTGTGTCTTTGTTGACCTTCCTGTGTGCTGATCTTGAGGATGATTTTCATCAGAAGGTCTGAGGTCACAGGTTTAAAGAATCCTGGGTGAAGTCTTGAGGCCATGAACCCAGTCCTCGATGGCAGCAATCCAACCGGGCTTTCGGACTGACCGCGGAAACCTGTGATCCAGGACTGGGTTCCAACACCAACACGAGTGATTAGTGCCATAAAGTGGGTCCACCTCATTCACACAACCGTCTGTAATTTCATCTTTTCTTCTCAGATGACTTTACCCAATCAAGCCGTGGTTCATACGACCCTTAAGAGCCGCCTGATGACAGTAACGACCCCCACGAGGTTAAATATCTGCGAATGCTCATTGGTCCACAGCTGATGACTCTGACAGTAAATGTCTTCAGAACATGACCTTTAACCCAAACAGTTCAAACTCACATCGTCACGAGGCGTTTAAGTGCAGCATGTGAGCGTCTTCTCATGGTTATTCACTATAATAACACCATGTGCGTCCAGTCTGGGTGGTTTAACAGTTTTAATCCTTAATTTTGTACAATAGATTTTACATTTTCACAAGCTAAGTAGAGAATGATGCTGGGTCATTTGCAAAAAGCTCTTTTTCCATTTTAAACCACTGATGGAACAGATGGTTCAGCTTTTATTTCCTGTTTTTTGGGGTTCTTTTACATGACATGGAGGCGGCCCCAGCGTTCAGTCCCTGGAAATAGTGACCATCTTCATTTGCTTCATTTTAGAATCCAGCGTGATTTTCATCGTGACACTGGAGGTGGAACATACAAAACGATACAGTAAGACAAGAGTCTGAGAAATGCGAACAGTCCCATGATTTCTCTTCAAACTTCAGATCAAAGTGCTTTTTTGCAACATTCCTGCATCAAATAATCAGACGCTGAATCTCCTCCGCCTCGGTTATCATGCATTTTTCTTTTCCGTTTAGCTTTTGGTTAATGTCGTCTTCATTATGTCCGCAGTAAAACCAAAACAGTAGAATATGTAAAAAATAACCCTTTCTGTCTTGTTTAACTCCTTGAAATGGTGAAAAAAAAAAAGGTAGAAAAATAAGTTCAAATTTCAGCCCAAAAATAATAATCAATGCTATATTTCTGGAACATTACGTGAGGATCTCTAAAATAACAAACACTGATATTCTCTTCTGCATATGCAACAATATTCCATAATCATCTACATACTGGGAGAATTATACAGATGCCTTCAATCATTTAACATTATTTTAAAAAACAAATAAAAAAAACAATGCTTCCTTCTTTAGTCTATGTTGAATCTGATGGATAAAATAGCAAATATAATAGAATACCATGATTTCAACTGTTTGCTTTAGAGTTTCAGCCAAGTACACGCGAGGAATTTACAGTGTTTGTCTTGGTCAATAACATAAAGTTCGACTTGACATGACTGTGTTTTGAGACGCTCCATAAACCCCCAGCAGCATGTTTGTTCCCATCAGTGCCCAGGTGTCAAAAGTTCCCAAACAGGCTGCAGTGATGTATAGAATATTATACTGTCAGGAAGTTTGTCAAAAAAATAAATAAATAGGGATGATCTGGTGGTGCTGAGACGTAGGTGACATGCAAAAAGCTTTGATGAAATGAAGCCTACAGTGTAAGAGGAACTGAGTAGGAGAGTTGGCTAAAGTCCACCAGAGAACCAGTGTCACAGTAGTTCAGACAGCAGCAGTCCGTCTGCTTCAATGTTAGCCAGATGTGCCGTCATGGTTCTGACACGACGGTGGCTCATACTACAGCTGCAGCAACTCATTTTTGTAGAGTTCAGTCTAAGGGAGAGAGGACAAGACAGCAGAGCTTTGTTGCACTCACATATGTTCCATTTAATTTTGTTTTTAAATCCGTACGTCGGAATTGTAGTTAGATTGTTATAAAACGGTAAAGTAGGTGTTTCGACGTTTTCTGCTTTAAGATAGGTTAGAATGTTTGGAGATGAGTCTTAGACACAAGCAGCTGCATAGCCTTGGACCATAGAGCTAGCTAAGCAACCAAATGCATCTGTTCATTGCTTGTTTCCGAGTAGCTTCATGCTCTTCAACGTTGTCCAAACAGAACCTGTGTGTGTACAACTTAAGCTGTTTATGCGATCACATATTGGTAGCTAGCCTATAATATCCGGACCAATTCAGTGTTTTAGCTCTCTGGTGGTGACCGAGGTTGAATCGCTTGAACAACAAATGACAAAAGGAACGACCCGTGGCGCGTATTTTAGTCTGACTGTGTGTAAATGTGCGGTGTGTGTTCCCGGGCCTTTGCTCGTGTGCTTTTGCCAGTGGCGATGCACGCTCAGTTCGAGCTACGCTAAAGATGGTTCGGGTACAGATGGTCAAAGTCCTCTGATGGTTTCTGTTGCTGCCTTTCAACCAAGGGAAAAGGCTCAAAATGACGTGTTTGTTGGTGGAAATCCAGCTGGGCGCTTTGTGAGATATGACACATCAGAACACAACAGTTGCTGAACACCCGATTAACATTAGCGATCACTGAACCGACTGTGACTTTTAAGCAAAAGACCCCATCAATAGCCTGAACACACAGACAGACATCAGTGAGAACACATTGGAAAACTCTGCAAACGGATGCTAATTTACATGGCGTGTACCCTTATCCAAGTTTATTAGAAGGATGTCCTCCAATATTTTCTCTGTGCCGCTCTACGGAGCATCACTGAAGCTATAAAACATTTTAAAACCCAAACAGAACACTGCCAACTGAGTTAACATTTACAGCTGCAATGCAAAACAATTACAAAGAACTATAAAACAAGAGTACTTCCCAAAAATGATTAAAAACACAGAATAGAGAGAGAATCTAGAAGGAAATAAAATACAACAGGCTTTACTGAGAAGGATATATTGTTTTGTTATTCTTTTCCTTTTATACAAATGTGTGTTTGTCCAGTCCAATGTCGTTCGGTGCTGTGAAGCAGCGAAGCTACAAGACGTCTGGCAGGCGGCAGTACCACAGCCCCAGCAGCGGGGGCAGCAGAGAGGACAGGAATGTGGACCGTCTGGATACAGCTGAGTTTCTCAGAATGGCGTTGGATGAGCTCGGATTGTCTATCTGCGGGTCCTGGCAGACAGAAGGAGAAACAGAAAGAGTTTATTTCAGCTCACTTTTCCACTTTACGATGAAAAAAGTTTTACAAAACTAAATATGAATCCAGCATCAGCAGATTTTGGGACGCAAGGCACTGCAAACTGTCAAAAACTTAATGACGACTTCTGGTTTTAGGTACACAAGATGGGGCTGTTTAACTCAATTATATCTCATTTTTAAACATAAGCAGTCGTGTGATACCAAGAATATGAGAAAAGGTTGTTTTGTTTCAAACCCAAATGCCACTGTGGAAAGTTTAAAAAGTGCATGTGGCCTCTGGACTGGCCTCTGTGTGTGTGTGTGTGTGTGCACGTGCCTCACCGCTGGTCTTTGGCTTGCTAATAAAACTGCGAGCTAATGGCTTGGTCATCTCCCCCAGACCTGTCCCTGCCGCCATTAAATGTCACTCTAGTGCCTTATTATTGCACAATGACATTTACAGTGAACTTTAAAAGCCACCAGATAAGCAACAATTCCATTTGAGCCTCAAAGGAACTACAAAGAAGTTCAGTTTACAAAGAAGGATTGCCATGGCGGCTATCTTTAGAGGGAGGTCAGAGACTTCCCTCAGCCGGGTCGTTTTGGGATTATCAGTTAACTTGAAGACTTGACTCGAGGTTATTAGTAAAATTGTCATCTCTGATGGGCGAAATGACGCAAAATATGTAAATAGCTCCTTTGATGGTGTTTTCCATCTAAAGACAGAACGCTTAGTGACATAATTAATGTATCTTAATACACCAAAATGACCAGATTCCAGAGATTCCATCACTTTTTCCAGCCCAGGACATTTTCTGAAGATTCAACATGTTGAATTTTGGAATTATCCAAGTCCATAGAACTATCTTGGAGGGAAGAAGGGCTTTTTAGATACGCTCAAAAATGGAGCAAAAGGCTAAAAGCTATGAGAAAGGGATGGACGGTGAGGTCCAGACTCATATTTTCCGAGGATCCAACTCAGAAGAAGCTTTATTCCGCGACTGAATGACCGAGTCACACGTGGAGGCAAATTTGTAAAAAGTTGAAGAACCTTTAACAAGATCAGGAGAAGACGAAGAACAGCCGTGCCGCCCTCCCACAAGTCATCAGCCTGATTTGAATCACGTTGAAAAGCAAGTCCGTGACATCACGTTCCAATTTCACGTACCACCCGCTGGAACGTGCAGGACCCCATAAGAATAGGTGTTTTATGAGCCTGAGCGGCGTACTCACCACACAGAAGACACCATCCACAGTTGAGTTGGACTTCAATTTCTGAGCCTGCGAAAGAAAAAGGCACCGTTTAGACGCTTCAGGCCCAAATACATCAACAAAAAATAATCCTGAACAGGTCAAATAAGCACGACTTGTTTAGGAAATCCCAAAACAGCAGTGTTTAATGGCTTTTATGGATATCGAGGCTGGGCAACAGATGATGTCATTATTATTTAAGAGAGCGATCGATATGCACTCTAATTAGACCAAAGATATTGTCAATGGAGTTACGCAACAGGTACACGCAGCACAAACATTGTGATGAAACCGATCAATCATTCCAACGACACCGTGTTTGTGAAGTTAGCGGGTCGTTAGCGGGTTCATGTCAGGAGCCTCTCAAAGGGGGCGCTGGACCCCAGGCTCTCTCAGATGTTTGCTGCCCATTTCTCTGAGCTCTGAGAGTTCAAGGCTAATCTGTGATGGAAGTGATCTGAGGTCTGCATCTCGCCGTCGCCATCAAAACGTTTTTATTTACGTTTTCTGAATTTGTTTGGAAAAAAAAGCTATTTGATGCAGTTTCTTCGACCTAAAACTAGAGTTTCTGGACAACAAAGTTTCTTGCTCTCTTGTAATAGACCACATACTGCATCTTTGTCCGTAGGATGGATGCTGTAAGTAAATGTAACTCCAGCTTTGACGTGTGTGTGTGTGTGTGTGTGTGTGTGTGTGTGTGTGTGTGTGTGTGTGTGTGTGTGTGTGTGTTGCAGTTGTAGGGGTGTCAGTATAATAAATGGGTTCAGTATGCTGTACTGGGAAGTACAAGGTGTAGCGAGCATGGTAATACAGCAACTCTGCGACATTCTGCTGTAATCTTTTTTTCTTCTGCACCAAATTAAATAAAAAATGTCCACGTCTCAGGTACGATGATGTCTATAAATCAATGTGTAGTCGACTATTAGAGTTTCTAAAGCTCAACAGCAAGGAAGCAAAGTGAGACTGTAGGTAGAAATCTGGTTGTAGATGGATAACAAAAGAGGAAACGTGACGATTTGATGTGTGCATTGAGTCATTAGTGTAAAGATTTTATGTCAGTCATTCTGTAGCTCTAAGTGGACCCTCGGACCCTCGCAAAGAAAAGTTTGGATAGCTTAACGGTCACGGCTAACCTCTGTGTTTTCTTTTATCTTATTTTCTTTTACCTTATCCTGTTTAACAATTCTGATGAATTTACCCTTAAAATGAGTTCACTCACTGCATTCTCATTAACAAACAAACAAACAGTCCCTCCAACACATCATCACTAAAACACATTCTTACATCGTTTTTATGTGTTCTGTAGTTGCTTCATACCTCCATGTTCTTAAAAGTCACATTAGCATGCTGTAGATTTTCATATTTGTCCAGGGCACATGTACCCTGCTTTCGAGTCAACTATATTCATAAGAACACACTGCTGGAGCCCCGAGGCCTCCAAAGTGGGAGTCGACCGTGTGTTATTTTATCTGCTGCGTTTTGCTGGAGGTCTACTTAGCTTTGTGAGTTTAAAAAGGAAAATAAGCTTTCATAGTGTTTTATTTTGATGAAAACAAAAAACGCGTCGATAGTATTGTATGTCCACATTTCACGAGGACAAGACAGAGCCACAATAACACTGCTTTTGTGATGTGAAACATTAATCCTCACTGGTGGATGAGTTCTTTTAACTTAAATAATACAGTATAGCTTAGTGGTTGGGACTTACAAACATGGGTTAACCCCTAAGAGTCCCCCCACATCGCCCCCGTAAAGGAAAGATATTTCTGATGTTTTTGTGTCTACGATTACTAAGTTCTCTGCTGATTGGGTTTCATTATGAATATCATTTTGTTTAATTTTACTCAAAATCTAATAAAGAAATACAGCCAGAATGGAAATATGTCATATATGACATGTTAATAAAGCCATGGAACTGTTAACTTTGATTAAAGTTACCTTTAGTGAGGTCACTTCCTGTCCAGTCACATGACTGTCACCTGGTCACCATAATAAGGTGTTTAGTTGTTTGATGTTCAAGATGTTTCTCCTCATAATTTTAGGAGTAAAAAGTGTCTGTGATAAAAGCCCATAGTAGTATTATCAGTTACTAATCATCACTAAATGTTGCTCCTTATTAGTTTTTCGTTAGTGGAACAGACGTCTTCAGCCCTGACAAACGTGCCGTCGTTGTGCCTCAAGCGTGACAAACATTGGGGGGAAGCAGATGCTGCTGCACTAACTAAGCAACTGCCTGCAGACCTAAACATCCAGCGAATGCGTACTTACCGTGCAGGATGGAAATGCAGCTATTATTTTCCTGAACATTTGGTATTTGCGGAATGGGACTGGAACTCTGCTCGCGCGCTCTCAGAGGAGTAAACTATAACTGAAGCTGTATTACGACGCTTCACTGGGTTGGTGTATGATTAGATGTAAAATGGCTCTCTGGGCCCCTGGAAGCATATTGCCAGTAATGATGGTATTATCCAGCACTTTCTCCCTGACCCAGAAGGAGCCGTGACACTGCGGCTCAGGATTGCTGCCGGTGATCCCTCTGTTTCATCAGCTGACTGGAGCATCCGCGGAGCAGCGGTGGCTCCTCCGAATGAAAAATTCAGTGCTCCAGCCAGGCCAAAATGTAGCTGGCACGTACAGGTGTACAGATGGGTGGATACGCTTGGGCCCCGTCAACAGCCAGACTGGCAAATTGGCCGAGGCAGAGCGGGATAAGGGGGACAAGAGGAGCGGTAGAGAATAAATCAATCGCGGTGATGAATACTGTGGTGAAGCCCAGCGGAATCAACTGTGTGAGAAAGGAACTGGCAACGGCGCTCTTTAATTTCTCGTATGAGGTTTTTATGCTGGATTCATCTAAAGTGCGACGCGAAAAAGCTCCCCATCGGCAGAGTTTTCCTTGTTTTCTCGGCATCATTTGTACTACAACAAAACAAGACTCTCTGCATGGGCTAAAAATAAATATTCTAAGGATGATGACTGCAGAAACTGACAGTATTACAGTGAAAGATTAACTACAGTAGAGACAAACGCATTGTCAGGAAAGGATCAGCAGATCAGATAATGTTCACGCATCACTCCGAGGCTGTTTGTGCAAACTTTGTTCAAGTTTTTGGGATTAGATTTGCCTCTGGTTGGCTGGAGGCTGGCGCTCCATTAGCGTTAGCTGACCTGCAGGCTGCCACAGAAGTGGTAGATGCCGGGGTCCGTGTTGATGTGGTTGTCGATGGTGTTGGGGTTGCGCTCGCGGTTCCTTTGGGAGGGGGTGGTGGTGGAGGTGGTGGTCTGGACGGGGGACATCGGCTGCCACATTCCCACGTCTGTCCCATTTCCAAAGGCCTGGATGGCGTTACCTACGGAAGGGGGGTGGGGGGAGGGGTGATGGAAACATCAGGGGGGAGGAGAAACACCAGAAGCAAAACTTGGATGTGATTTATGAGTATAAATTCCATCTAAAAACAGAGTAGTAGCTTTTCCTGCCAACTGAGGGATGTTTTCATTTTATTAGGAAGGTAAAACTTTTACAAGACTAACAAGAAAACACCTAAACTGATGGCCTGTTGTTTTGAATTAATCCTCCAAAGTGAAATTCTGCGATTTGCACTGAAAATCCTTTTCCTTCGGCTCCTGGTTGGATCTGAATGGCGTAATAATTTGTCCCCACCTTAGAGCAAATGTTTATCCTGCAACAGCCTAAACCACAATTAACGGCGGGTTCAAAGATACTTAAGTTTGTTATCACTTCCCTCCATTAGAAATTCACGACACAGTCAAGAGTGATGACGTGGCTATTTAGCATTAGGTTCCATTAGTAGACCCTATTAATAGCTTTCTTTGATGTAACACACACACAGGCACACACACACACACACACACACACACACCCACATCAGAGGAATGCTGAGCTTTGAGGAACTGCTGTTTGAACGTTCTGATGTTCTTCCTTCTGTTACTGTGGAAAGAAAAACGAGGGCTCATCTGCATAATGACTCTTTAACCTCACTGAAATATTCATTCATACACTCGGGCAGCCACAAGTGCCTGGTCTTCTGGCTGTTCTTGAAAGTTTAACAAGTCATTTATTTCTTTAAACAGGAACGGTTTGGACTCTTTCTTCTGTTACGACAGTGGAAACCTTAGATTGAGCCCCACTGTGCCATCTGATGTCAGATTCCCAGATAACTAGTGGCAACAGTCAACCAGCAGATGTTGAAAACTTCTGCGCATGATGGACTGCCGGTATTAAATTGCCCCAACCGCTGACCTTTATTCAAGAAACACTCTGGATCTGATAGCAGCATATACCAAACTCATCCCGCATCGATTGTTTTTGACAGCTGAACTACTCCTGATGTGGAGGAAAAGCCAGCTAGATATCAGTCTGAAAAAGACATGTGGTGGACCCCTGTTTGGGTGGAGAGACGCATAAGGCTTCGTGCACGCAGTGTGACCTCGGCTCCTTCTCCTCCCACTTTTCATCAACCCCCCATGGAGACGGTTTCAACTTTAACTCGTCCTGACCTTGAAAGAGTGCTTCATTTTTTCCCTCTCGCAATGCTTATTTCAGAAACGTTGATCTCGAGGCTAACACTGCAGGAGAATTTATGCCTTCCAGATCAGGGATAAAGATGCGCTTTCTCAGTGGTGATGTCATGGCTTCGTTATGTCAGACACATGTGATCACGTTCTGCTCTTCAGTCTAATATTTATAAAGGTTTTATAAGGTTAGATCCTCCAGGCATCTACATAGCTGGTCAACAGAAGGAGAAGCACACTCGTACGAAAAATAACATCAATTCTCATGATCTGAACTAGATTATTGTCAGTTTGTATAATAATTTCTACTTGCTACCTCTAAAAAAACACATTTACATTCTCAAACAAGTATTAAATTAACCTTCACTGATGAAACATACTCATCTTATCACTCCTTAGCAGCGTGTATTTGTGTGAGCAAATACCGGCTTCCCTCTTGCGCGCATTTATGTCAACAGCATTTCTCAATTTATATGTACAAAAATTGACGATATTACTGAATCGTGGTCTTGCTGGATGCCGTGACCTTTGTGTATCCGCTTCATGTTGCAGAAATGTCATCACACCGGAATAGCTTTGAATACATTAAGTCTTCAGGGGCTTCAAATGCTGGGGGTGGAAAAATTACACAGCTTTTTCCTGTTGGTTTTCTTTAAATAAATGTCACATAAAACCTCTTTTAGACCACCCACGACTATCTCAGAGCTTGGCGTTGCGAATTTCTTTGATTGATACACACACATATATGCGTATTAAACATGGTGTGGTGATTTAATAAATTATAACTAGTGTATCCAGCTGTGTAGCTGATGATTCAGTCATTGATGTCAAAAATTAGGCTTTATCTGCTCGGAATAATCAGTAGTCCGAAGTCTTTCACAATGTTAAAACCAACATGCAACACAATAGTGGAGGCTTTATTACGGCCTCGGTCAAGTCATTCATGATTGCTAGACAGTTAAAAGTTAGTGACTACTATTACTCACAAGTGGTGTTCCAACTACTGAAAGCATCAATTCACTGCTGTCAAAATAAATGAACAACCTGCGACTGGAAGATATAAAAGATTCCAGATGAGAGGTGTCCGCCTCGCCTCGCTGCTAGCATTGTCAGCTATTCTATTAGCCTGAAATGAACTCAAACAAGCACATTTGGTCATTTATCCTGAGACAATAGAGTCAATTTCCATGACAATCCAAGCCAATTCTTCACTGACAATCCATGCGGTCTCTTTTGTCCTTATCATTAATTTGCAAATTCTTGAGTGGATAACTTGTTTTTCATTTGCCAGTCAGTTGGAAGGGACATAAGTTTTGCACTTTGTTAAGGATTTAATTAGAATCAAAGTTCAAACAACCACTTCTCCTACATCTCAGGCTATAGCTCTCAGAAATGGTGTCCTTGAATAAAATATTGTCTTTATGACCCTGTTTTTCTGACCTCTGTGGGAGAATCAATGAAGAATCAAATTACACTCGGGCTGTGCTGTGGGGGGTATCAGCCTGCTGATTGACAGCGGCAGTGTCGAAACAAAAGGAGCAGAATTAGCTGCGCTAACAGGGAAACACACAAAGAATCTGGCTCTTATCTCTACTGCTGATTATGAATGTCTCTGAGACTTATTAATCTTGGCTGCTAAGAGGTGTGTGGGCTAGAGACTGTGCATTTATGTTTCAAGAGGGATAGTTAATTAAAGTCGTTGTGTGAGCGGACCGGATGAAAAAGCTTATTCTGCCGGAGCTGTGGAGCTCTCGGGCACACATGCGCGCGGACGAACGCGAAGAAAAGCACACATGCAGCCACCATGGGGAGACATATCTCTCCAGTGGCAGCATTCACAATATGTGAGGATGGTGAGGAGGAGCAGAGGCAGAGAGAAGCCAAGAATCAAATTAGGGGAGGGACCAGTATAGCAGAGCTAATGAAAATTTCAAAGAGCAGCAAAAAAAAAAGGTATTCAGACAAACAGAAATGAGTCAAAAGAAATGAAGAGGCAGGGATCTGGACAGGCGGACTTACGGAGGCAAGTGTTCTCGGTGAAGAACTCTGCGAACTTGTCACAGTCGTCCTTGCTGTTGCCGCTGTTGCTGCAGTCGCAGTAGGGCGAGACGCTGATTTTGGGGGAGCGCAGGTAGTTGGGGGTCATCACGGTACCTACAGAGGGTGGATGGAAGGATCTGTCAATATATGCATCGGCCTTTATTCATCAATATGGCAGATTCTGCCCAAACAGGATATTGAAGTACATATTGACCCGCTAGGCTTAGGATGCCCTTTTCTCTGTTGACTCGGTTTTATCCCTCTACTACATTTACAACTGAAACTCTGTCCTGGAGCTTCTGCAGGAAGCAGAATGCAGAGAAACCAGGGTGAAGAATAGGCTTTCTATCTGTAAAGCGAAGAAAATAGCTTTAGTCAGTGATTTCTCTTCCCCCAATGGATTGTTGCCTTGTGTTGGCGCTTCTCCAAACCGGCCCATTTTCTTTTTTTTTTTGCTTTGCAGTAGGCAGAAGGAATCGGTGCAGCGTGGACTGGTGTAGTGGCTGGTTCCTGACAGCACACTATTGCTGTAAGGACATATTGTGCAGCGACGCAGTTTGGAGAGTCAAACGAGTGATGAAGACCGAGGTCTCAATGAGGGACCGCTGCTTTAGCCTCAACTGCATATTTATATCGATCATTTCACCACCAGGTGAAATATCGTTATTACCTGCACGTATCAGGAAGGGCTGCCCGTCACGCATGCAATCCCATCAGCAAAGTTAAACAAATGCCCTCTGTTAGAGCTGTGGGACCTCCAAACAGGAGCGTATCAAAATCTGATCCAGATGCCAATCAAATCATATTCAGCCAAGACAGGGAGAGGGAGAGGGATTCTGAGGAATCCAAACTCACCAATTAGACCCGAGTAGGCCAGGAGGCAGTCTGCGTAGTTTTCCTTCAGACAGCCTGACAGAGAACGAGACTCTGGCTGGCAGTTGACAAAGAAGTCAGCCAGACGTGACCTGAAACACACACAGAACAAATTCTTCTACTCCGCGTAATAATAACAAATAACCCTAATTATTAATGGTAAAACCACCGTTGCAGCTGCAGTTGATTCTTATGAGACAGGATGGGAGTGTCCAGCAAAATGCCTGGTCCAAATTAGCACTGGAAGCTATTAATCTCAATGCAATTAGGCTCCTTAATGGCTGCCGTCAGCGGGATGAGACGACCCTCTTACGTATGCTACTGCAGCTTTATATCCTGGAATGAACGAGGCTAAAGGCAATCCGGCGCCACGTCTCTTCTGTTTCATTTACTGCATTCATAAATGTTTGTTTACACTTTTTTTGGCCAGAGGTGCAGCAGCGTGTGAAATTGAAATGGAGTTGGATTCCTCAGGAACACATGGTCTGCAGGTAGATTCAGCACAGGTGCAAAGCAAAAACTAATAACGTCGCTTTTGGATCAAAACATCTAGGGGCTAAGCTAGTTTTTTTCTTTTCATTGTGAATAATGTGCATCCAACTTTTTTCTTTCGCCCTACAAGTTAACAGGAATGTCGTCACGTGCACCATATGCACTTTATACGCACCACATTATGTCAATTTTAGATTTTTATGCATAGTCTAACTATGGGCAACGGAATTCTGAAGCTTCATGGTGAATTTCAGATAACCTAACAGCTGTATATTTTTGACATGCATGGAGTAGAATTGATATTCATTGAACAGAAAAGTGAAAAATGCTTAAGCTTGCTGCCCACACAGCTGTAATTGCTCTAAAAAAATGTATTTTTTTGCTCATAAATGTGCAGGTGTATATAAATAGCAGATATACTGTTTGCAAGCAGGACATGGATGAGCTCTAAGTGGGAAGCCTCCGCTCCGCTGAACCGCAGTGCAGAGGCACAGTCCGAGTTTTCAGCAGTGGCCGCTCTCTTCTTGGCATATGGTGAGGGAAATGCACGGCTTTAATCTGTCCGAGCGCGAGGCTGACAAATGAACTTGGAAGAATCATTGCTCCGGCGAGACCTGTTCAGCCCACAGCATTTGTCTGACAACTCGAGAGCAGCACAGGATGAAAAAAAAAGAGGGACAGAGATGGAGAGAATACCAGAGATTTGACCACAGACGGGGGGGAAAAATGACAGAGATGGAGGGGGTACCGGATATTTACAGCATGAATTTACTGATGTCGTGCTGCGTGCTGTGAAGTGGCAGCTAGTGAAAGAGAAAGAGAGAGAGACCTGCGGCCAGGCCACCATCCAAAGCTCATTGGAGCTCATTTAGGCTGCCTAATGCTTCCACATAATCCGGCTGAATCAGACATCCAGTCGGTCTCGGCCTCACCTGCCTCAGAAACACACGTCTCATCGACATAAATGAATGAATGTGCGTTTGAACTTTGAGGTGCGAGAGTCGACGGCTTATTTTTTCCCAGTGAACGCCAAAAATGCCCTTGGGTAATGAGGCAACACACACAGAGTGTCCCCATAATGTGAGCAATTCAAAGTCAAGTTGAGACTTTAATTTGTTTGTTTGATTCAAGTCACAAAGAGGACTAAAGTCTGAATATGTGTGAGAACGTACTTTGTCATGCACATAATTTAGTAATATTTATATATACAAAACAGTTTTTTAAACCCTCTTTTTGGTTGAGAAAACATCACTTCCTCCTACAAGTGCAGCTTGACGAGGGCATATATAAACACTGTGACGTAAAATCAAGATGAATGGGTAATATCCTGCTCCGATCGTAGATTCTGCCCCTGAAGAAGGTCTTTACATTTAAATAAAGCGTTGTCTACCTGCAGATGTAGTTGGTCTTGCAAGAAGCCTGCAGTTCCAGACAGTTGGGTCTCTGTTTTTCTTCGTACGAGCAGACAGGGACGATGGTCTGCCGCCGACGCTCGGAACACGCCGTCTGATCGTTGGGTGGGCACGAGCAGAACAGCATGCCGTAGCTGTGTTTAGGGGGAACCTGTGAGGAATTCAGATACAACACGTTCAGTCTCGGATTTTTGAATTTTCGATTTCTATTTCAGTCAATTTCAATATCGAATACATAAAAATAGTTTTTTTTAAATGAACCAAATACACCTGAAACATAAAGGCTGCTGACATGGAGCGCTAGCGGTTGTATCCGATACAGAAATGTTACAGTGAAGTTTATAATGTCAGCTCCAGAAAACTACAAAGCGGAGTTTTCTTTTCTTTCACGTT
This sequence comes from Takifugu rubripes, assembly GCF_901000725.2. NCBI lineage: Eukaryota > Metazoa > Chordata > Actinopteri > Tetraodontiformes > Tetraodontidae > Takifugu > Takifugu rubripes. The sequence goes on from NC_042288.1 coordinate 8,366,824, forward strand.
GACGTAGATCGCTGCTCTCTTCTTCCAAAGATGCATCACAGGAGCTGGCTTGTAATTACTCGGGTTTTTTTTCCCCTTACAACAATGTGGCACACACAGAAAAACATCTTTTGTGTTTAATGACTGAATCAATGTCAAAGAGCTGGTGTTGAAAAGAAAAGTCCCCAACAGAGAAGGTGCACATGATTATTCATTGTGATTCTGACAACCCCGCTAACTTCCTCACTTCAAAAATCATTCTCCCCCTTGAAGCGCGCCCTTTGTGCCGTATATTCAGCTTTTATGAAACATCAGTCCTTTGGAAGATCTCCGCGGCAGGTGCCTTTTTTTCTCCATCAGGAGTGCCTTGCCTTGTCAAAGAACTGCCGTAGGGCCTTGTGGCACTTCCTCTTGTTGCAGACTTCAGCTGTGGAGACACGGCTGGTGCAGGGGCTGATGTAGGCCGAGCGGTACTTCTTGCACGTGTCATTTAGGTTGCAGGCTTTAGCAGCGTTCAGGCAGTCATTCTTTCTGACCACCGCAGGCTCCCCTGAAGGAAGGAATCAAAAGAGACGAGAACTGAGGGTGAGAATTCGGTCTGGTCTTTGTACTTTGTACTGATGAAACCTGAACCTTTCCAATTTCTGATTCACATTTATTTATTTTTTATTAGTCTAAACTCATTTATATTTGTACTTTACTGAAGGCATTTGATGGCAAACTTTTACCAAAGAAATACACAGAAAATGTCCGTTAACTCTGCACAGCAGAGCGGCAGCACAGTAGCAGAATCATTTTTCTCGACACCAGAACACAGATTCCACCAACACAACTATTATTTATTTATTTGTATTTTGAAAAACAAAATGAAGGCTTGGCTTTCTATCTGGTTTAAATTCATGCACATGTGCACTGCCAAAGAAAAGGACAGGACCAATTTGCAGTTTCACTTCCTGTTAAGCCTGAACCAAAGTGGCCCCTGCCGACACTGCCCCGTTGGCTAATAGGGCATGTCTCAAAGTGTGTCTGGAGTGTGTTGATGTGGTACTTTGCTTATCTGTCAGCTTGCACTAATTGCCAGCATCTTTCTGCTTGTGCTATCAATTAACATTTCCCCTCAACAGACTTTTCTCCAGCAATGTTTTTGTTGGGGGGGATTAAAATGAAGCCAAAACAGTATTTTTTTTCTCTCTAATGAGCAGCAGTTATAATGAGGTACAACTGGCATCACAAACACACTAAACAGAGTAGGTGGCAGGCAGCAGAGCCCACAGCAGGAGGGGGTGCACGCTAGTCAACACAGCTACTTCATAAAGGCTTCCTCTGTTGACGACTGAACACATCAAGAGACGTCGTCAAACACGCCGCACAAGTCAGAGGGGCTGGTCAATTCTTATTGGTGATGCAGGACCCCCATTTTCAAGGCAGGGAACGCAATTCCACCACCCATTACTAGGGAAACTTCAAAGGGATCAATGAGTCTGTCCAGCAAAGACAAATGATCGGGAATCAATGTTACTTGTTGGTCCCGTTTGCGACTGCTACATGTCCCAGCCAGCGTCAGTGAGGAGAGGTCACCAGAGATCAGTGGTTCATCTCTGGTGCTCAACTAGTTTCTGACACTTTAGTGGTGGCCTGATGAAGGTCGTCATGTGCTGCTCCGGCAGGGGTAACCACAATGATTTAGTCCAAATTAATAAATGATCTTATTCACAAGCTAATACTTGGAATTAGAATTTTCTTTGTTTTTGTCATGTAGTCAAATCACACTGATGTGTAAATGTTTGGGGGTTTTTTTTGTTTCTGATTGCTCATGCGTGGATGGGAGCAAAAACGGACAGAAAGTCAATGCTGCAGCTCAAATTTTGTTCTCCAGAGAACATCACCAGCACAAGATAACAGCATCGATAGTAAGCCGAGGTGAGATATAGATGGAATTCCTTGTTTAACCCGTATAACATTGTTGACAAGCTACTCTTCCCAACATCAACGGAGAAAACACTGGAGAAGTGATGCATTTGCTGCCCTCTCTTTGCACTTTTGGCGGATGACAGTCTGTTTCTCGCTCTATCTCTCTCTCCCAGGGCCCACGCAGCATCGGGGGCTTGGGCCATCTGGAGGCCTGGTGAGGGGACAGAGCACAGTGGCTCATGTTTCCGATCCAGCCTCAAATTGATTATAATGTTGCCTGTTTCCTCCAGTTCCTCCAGTGCTCCTCCAACCGCCCTGCCTCCCACCTAATTTCAATTAAAACAGAACGCCCAGGGTCAGACCATGACCCTCTCCACCTCCGTACCCTGGCATCAATCCTTGAGGCCCTCTGCTCATCTTTTTCCCTCTCAGGCTTTTCCTTTCTCTGCTCCTCTTTTGTGTCTTTCCACGTGGTTTCTGGATGTTTTCCAGTCATGACCTCCCTCCCTTTCTTCATCATCATTACTCGAATCTAGACCTGTCTCTCGTGGCGCCCATTTCTCATGTTTCTTCTTGTGTCGTCTCTCCTCTCTGCCATATGCCCATTGTGTCCTTTAGTGGCCTTAAAGAGCTGAAACCCCCCACGTGGCCACATGTCCTAAGAAACAATATTGATTTGAGAACATTTATGCATGTTTGAGAACATTTACACTAATAGGTATTGGTGCCCAACAGACCACCACTTTTCCTGCCACTGCCTCTTGACGGATACCAGAAATACAGTATCTCCTCACTTCCCCACTTCAAAGCACCATTGGCGTATTTTGTAGAACAGTAGAAGATATTATTACACTTGTTTAGCCAATTGAGACCAAGCTGGGTGTGGTGCGGGGGGTGCGGGAGCAGTGCTGTTTGTTTCCAATCCTCGTTGCTCTGCAGGAGTGAAAACACTCGTTGACTGCACACTGCGCAACTGAGTGGCTGACTATAATTTTCAGCTTCTTTGTTTGCTAAATACAAGAAATGTGCCAAGAGTTGTCGCGCAAGCTTAAGCCCCCGGGATAACGAAACAAACGGGCTGACACCCACAGGCAAACAAAAACACATTAATAGTTCCGTTTGATCCATTTAAACCTGCAGATTTTACCAGTTAATATAACTAATATTTGCAATTTCCTTTAAAAGTAAACTACTAACATGATGTACTTGCTCGCTGACTGGTCTTTGTGCTCATCTAAGTGAGTGTAGGTGCTGATTTATGGGTCAGGCATCTGGCCGTCTCTGCCCCCAGCCTCACCCAGCCCCGGCCCTGCGGCCTCTGCTATTTTGTATGACAACAATACACAGAGTGATTCCCTTTTCATGTACCAAGCATTCGGTATAGACTATGAACTCCTTTGCTACTTGGCTAAATTGGCATGTGGGTTGCCAGTTGTGCTTCATCTCCTAACAGAGATCTTTCTGCTCGTCTTTTTTTCCTCATTGTATACATTTCCTCGCACCTTCTTCCCCTCTTGAGAAATGTGCGCTCAGTAGAATTTGATAGAAAACTCTTGAATTGACACACGAAGCCCGGCGTCTCCACCCCCCCCCCCCCCCCCCTGTTGATGATCAGTTTAGAGTTACGCTGTCATCCACTTTAATAGGCTCTATGCTCAAAAGTGCAAGACAAGCAGAAATAGAGAAAGTGTGAAGCTACAAGGGGAGAGACTCACTCTCTCTCTCTCTTTATTATCTTCCCAAACTTTCTATCTTTTTTTCCCCTTTTTTGACTCACCGTTGGCTTTATTTCCCTCTTTCCTCTCTCTTTCTGTGTGGATAATAATCTTGCTCTTTCTTGAAGCACTGTCCCAGTGCAATAAAGTCACATGGCACTTGGTGCAGCAAATGCCATAACTCACCGCTCCTAGTAATTGATCTCGGTAGTATACGTCTCTCTCTGTCTTTTGCTTTCCACCCTTCCATCTATATCTCTTCCTCCCCGATCACACCGTCTTGACTCCACCAACATTTCACCTCCAATTCCCCTGAATTTATTGAGTTTTGTTGGCACAGTTCACTAAAATCCAGCCAAAGACAATTACTTCCCTGTCTGCCGTCCTTTGGATTTTTCAGTCCACTGCGATCACGTACCAGTGCTATACTCATCCCTCCAGCTCGCCTCTTGTATCCTGCTGATTTAGTAACAGTTTCAGACAGGTCTTTACTTACTGGAATACCTTAGGTGCTTTCAGTACCCCAGCAGCTCTTCCAATTCCATACACAAAATCCACTTTCCCCACTGAAATTATACTTTCGGTCCAAATTGCTTGCCTCAAACCTGGGATTATGTGTGCTGGAACTGATTAGACAGTTGTAATACAACCCTTTGGCAAATCTTGTATGTTGGCAAATAGTTTCCCTCCCTTCAGTTTTGCGCTGCCTCTCGATCTCATCCCGAGTGAATTCCCTTTGGAAGCCCTCGGCCTGTGTTATCCACGACTTAGCTGCCCGGCTCTTGTTGTCTGGGTTACCTACAAACTGTGACTCCCATATAACCTTTTGTCATACTGCATTACATAGTTCTGGTACTTGGATTTTCCAAAGATTATTATTATTGTTATTATTATGTTTTTGATTAGCTATGCTCTTTTCACATTTCTGACCAAACACTTGTGGGCCAACACAGGTGAAAGAACAAACTTCTATGTTCTTGCCATGCATCATCATTTAAAGACAATCCTCACTCTTCTTTCTCCTTAGTCACAAGTTTAAATAATCTTTTTTAAACCTTTTGACCAAGCACCATCTTTTCTGAGCTCTGCTTCTGAATTTTATCTGACATTTGGCCCTCATCTGTTACTGTTACTTGCACTTAAAACAAAAGTTCATAAACATGGAGGGAGCGACCACTGCGTTACATGGTACACAAGATGGGATACATTAATTTCTTTTTAGCATTTTGTGCTGTTTGCATTGGCCACCATTTAACTATACATACATACATAAATACACACACACACACACACACACACACACACACACACACACACACACACACACACACACACACACATATAAATACTGGAGTCTGGAGTCCGGTCTGCATCAGTGAATACATGCTAGACAATTGTGATGGCCTTGCAGTTGTCAGTCTAAAAAACACTTTAAAGTACTGCAATAAACTTGGCTGGCTTGACAGCCAGTTAGATTATGCACTACTGCTCTTGACTCTGGGGATTCTTGAGCAAACCAGATGATGTCAAACTCCCATTTAAGCAGCTTGGTTGTGATAGAACAGCAGAAACTGACAGCAAAGTGCCAGAGAGGCATGATGTTTTGACTGAAGTTTGACAAGATGTGAGTTTGCGCAGGCACCGCTGTGTTTGAAACAGATGTACTGTAGCACATTCAATTGACCAAAACAGAGACAGAAAAAAAGAAGAATGGCAGAGAACTGCCTCAGTGCTCTACAGTGATGAATCTCCAGCGAGGCCGGTTTTATTACTCATCTGCCAGTGTGGATATCAGCCAGTAAGGGCAGGTCCTGCAGGACTGCAGCAGAAATATGACTCTTCAGTAATTTCCACCAACACATTCCAGGACAGTTTTGTACAGTAAACTATGCCCCATGTCCCTCTAAGGACTTCAGCCTTGGTCTCTTCACACTGTACCTGCAGCAAATTCAGCTCGCTTTTTGTGTGACAAAGAGAATTTGAGTTAATAAAGTTGGAAATATATTCCACTTAAATAAAAGCACAACTGTGTAGTAGTCTGGGTTACTTTGACATGGCTGTATGTGAATCTTACCTTTTATTCACTGTTAAACCATTGACCCGAGGTTCTGTTATTCTCTGGGTGCAGCCTGGTTTTGATCAGACTTGTCAGGGTCAAAGTGCAGGTGGGACCGAAGACATATCTATATGTTGAATCCATATGTCCGCTGTAACTGTGTACATATACTAAATTGTATGTGCCTGGACTGGATCCTGACATTGTCTCTCAGAAATGTACCATTAGTAAAAAATAATAACAATAATTCTTCCCATGTCTTCTACCTGCCCATCAAGAATCATTGAGCAGTTTCTTTCTCATGTACTCCATGATATTCGGTGGTCAGGCGCACACAGTGCCAATAAATCACAAATGCAGAGCAGTTTTTAGTTGATGTGAAAGTGAAATCACCCCTTCCGCCAGCATCTCCCACAGTAACCAATGCAGATTACTAGACATTATCATGGATTTGGGCTTCTAGTCTGCCCAAAGCCCAGAAAATGATCACAGAATGCAGCCTTCCTTCAATGCAACACAATATATAAAGAGTTCAACAATGGAGCCACTACTCTAAAGGTCACAACAGTGCTGCTAACATCTCTTAGTATCTCCATTATCTCAGGAACAAACCACTATTCTCTCTCAAGCCCTCAGCCTCTCAAGACAAATGTGTCATCTCCCAGCTGTCACCTTCATATGTGGATAATGCCCTCAGCACCCATTGTGCGCTCTAATATACAGTACTCGCCATTCTGTTGGCACATCTTCCAACAGTGGTCCCCAGCTTAGATCAACACGTCCTGTTCCCTCATCTCCAATATCTCCCCCCACTGTCTTGCGCATGTGGTCCCTCCCTCAGCATCAAACAGTCCACCACTGAGACGGATCGGGACATCTAACATCTGGATGGCCTATTTGCTCCTGTGTGAGCCCAAGTTGCAGCACAAACACTTGGTGAATCATTATATCCAGCAGCTCACCTCCCAGACTGTCGGACTGATTTATAATGGTGCCACTGACGTGCCAAAACATTTCTTATGCAGCCAGAAGCTGCAGATGGAGTTATTGTTGGTCCATAATTACCCCTGCAGGTGTTGTTTATGGTACAGCTTGTATGTATGTATGAAAGACTGCAGTGATACAAGGAAAATAAAAGTCTCACTGCCTCCAGTGAACACAGCAGCATCAACACATCAGCCCTCGAATTAACCGGTTAAATAGAGACAAAATAAAGATTAAAGATTGTCTTTTACACTGAATGTATTGCTATGAATTCAGAACATGCATTTTCATTTTCAACTGCAAAACTGATGAAATATGGACGACATCAGGGGAGGTTAAGGTTAAGCGGTCCAACAAAGCCAACTTTGAGTTTCAGATCTGCGCTGGACATAGACGATGTTAGTCAGTGCAGCGGACTGGGAGCACGGATCGAGAGCGTAGGATTGGCCTGCATTTAAAAAAGGAAAGAAGGAAGAAAGACGGGTGAATGAAACACAAATACAGCACGAGTTGCTTTTCGACTGCAGGGTTTCACTTTTTTAGCAGTGAATTGTTAAATGGGCTTCACGATTGAAGTCAACTAGTTGACCGTGTTTACAGTTTAGAAGTGAAGGAATATGGAATTTTACAAAGGCCACAGCCAGTTATTTATGGTTTTCATTGAGTTTAAATAAGTCGACACAAATTTTCAAACTTGCCACAAAAGCTACAGTGATTGTGAGGCAGCATTATGAAGCCCTGCAGGGAGGGGTTTCAGGAAAAATGAAATTTTAAAATGGTTATAGCGTTAATCAATAACATTTTTGGCTTTGCTTCCTTAAGAACAAGAGAAAAATGTCTTGAAGAGAAACTTTATTACTTTCTGAAATCCCAAGACAAAAAAGAGAATAACAAGTTCTCCGTAAATACGTTATTCCACAAACTCACTGGCTGGCTCGCAGTGAGCACTAAATAAGCTTCCCCTCCTGACAACACAGAATGAAGGGGGGCAGCCAATAAGACTCTCTGGATAATTAGACCCACCAACACATGCCAAAAGCTTTCATTCCAGCGGGAGAGCTTATGATATATCATCATGTACCATTATTAAAGACAAAGCCTTTTTGCAAAACTGCATCGTCATTTGCGTCTCTCTATTATCGTCCATGTATCTTTTTTACCCCCCCACCCCCACCCCACCTTCCACCAGCTGGTTGTTGTGATGCCAAATGTCAACGTCCTCCAGACGCCTCTCCTCCGATGCATGAAGGTTTTGATGGATGATGTTCATTTTCTAAGCTGTGTCTTAGACACATACGATCCACTTCTGTTGGACTATATGTTTTTAATTTAATGTTCAAGCTTGTCAAAATGTGGTGCGAAGATGGATGAGAGCCCTCCTACCTCTGCTGGCAGGTTAAGAGTAGAAAAACACTGGGAGGAGTCTGTGCATGCGTACGTGCGTGTGTGTCAAAGCACCCTCCCCTTTAGGGGAAAGAAAATACTTCTGCAGACAACAGCCAGGCAGCGAACAAAAGCAGACAGGACCAAAAAGAGAAAGAACGCACACGAGGGAGAGCATAAACAAAGAGGGAGAGGCAAAAGTTTTGAGGAAGTAAAGTAGAAGTGGAGCGGGAGAAGGGAGAGTGACATCAGTGACAAGGTGGAAACAGGAATAGAGACACGAGACAGAGAAAGAGCCACCAACATTAGACAGACAGACAGACAGACAGACAGACAGACAGACAGACAGACAGACAGACAGACAGACAGACAGACAGACAGACAGACAGACAGACATATGTTTCAAATAGCACCACGAGGGAGCTCTGCATGCTCTGCGTTTACAGTTGTAATCTCAGCAATTTTCCCATCAAACTGGTTCTGGTGTTGTTTAGGGGCTGGGATGAGGTCATGATTAAATGAGATTAGTCAATGATTAGTTAATGACTTGACAGGCGACCCCAGGCTCATTTACTGACCAATGACTTCCCCTGGCTGCTCATTATTTGGCAATATGAGAACAATGGGTCAGTGTGCTCAGACAGAGTCTAATTACATTGACTGTGGGTGTTACCTCAAAATAAAAGAAAGGGGGAAGAGACGGAGTGCGAGTCCATCGTGTTTTCATTCCATTGATTCTAATCATTTTATTTAAATCACATTTGTTAAAAAAAAAGAACAACAAAATTGCTCCAGTCATTCCTCGCTCGTATAACTCTGAGGGACCTTAAATAGAATTTGAGGTCGGCATGATGCAGTGAAATAAAGTTCTGGCTTGGGCAGCGTGGTTGTACTCTTAATCCTTTTCTTAACTTTGAGGCTGGAAGCAAGTCTCTTTCCGCTCCTTCCTCCGACCATGTTGATTTCTCAGCTTCCGCCCAGCACTTTTCAATAAAATAAATCCAAATAGAAAGCACTCAGAGGAAATCAACATGGCCTCCAGCATCTTGACCGTCGACTTGCCCTTGCCGCTAAGAAAAAACACCACTTGCAGTTATTCCATCCACTCTGGCAACATGCTGAGTGAATCAGTCACCTGTAAACAATCGGAACAAGGTGAGCGAAGTTGAAACAAAGGAGAAAATCCTCCAAGAAACTATTTTGTCTGTGTCTGCTCTTTATTTCCAAACTGTAGTTACTTTTTCTAAAGTGCTGAAGGATATCTAGGCAGGATGGATTTTGTGCTCTCCTTTAAATCTATTTTGTTTTTTATTTATATTATTTATCGGTCAAATCATGTGTAAACGTGCCTATTCGAATAGAAAAGGGTTGCGGTTTTAGGCACGTTATATTTCTGTGAAACTAGATGTCACAAAGTGGCCACGAAGGCTGCGAGCCCTTTGCGGCGTGCGCTACTCATCGCCCGTGTTGCATGATGTAAAACCACATTTGCATCACGCTGGTCTGACCTGTCACAAAAGGTCGCCCTGCCCTCCTGCCCGCCGCAGTCAAAGGTCAACGCGAGCTAACTCCGACAGCGTTCTGCGTTCCCCCTACGGGGGCCGCGCCACAAAGATCGCCCATTGTGCCGCCGGCCTTCCTCGTGACACCTCTTTTGATTATGGGCTGCCATCATTTGAACTTTGTGTGGTCAGAGTTTGTAGAACAAAAGAAATAATCATCAGTGCAGTTAGTGAATTTATTCCTCTGAGCACGTTTCGACGCCTGTGTTTGCAGGACTGTTTGTGTTTGCCCACCTGTGCACGACAACGTGCAGTGAGACTAAATGCACAAGTGTGTGTGAGAGAGAGCCATACACACACACACACACACACACACACACAAACACACACAATCACACACGATGCCTACTGTGGTTTATGGGTATTCATTACAACACCATCACAGTAGAGGTTACACAGGACATGAGGGATATTTTATCTACAATACATAAAACAAAAATTGCACACAAACTCACGCACACACACACAAAGACACACACACACGTGTGCGCCTGCATCTTCTGACATCTCCTGAATGAAAGAATCCATCATCCTACACACTGGATCGACCGGAGCATCAGCGGTGCCGCGAAGTGAGATGATGAGAATCAAATCAGCTAAACACATTCCTATCTGCTACTTCCCACACAATCGAATCAGCGGACGTAACCGCGGCGACTCGCAGCCTCGCAGGCAGGCTATTAGTTAAGATGACTTACTTGTAATTGAGCTTTATTAAAATGGGAGCATGTCAGGAGTGAATGGATCGCGCTCACTTTTTCAGCTTTGGGAGAGGAGAACTTTTATGACGTCCACAGGCATTCGCTTGTTTTCCCTTCGATGCCAGATCGATGGCACATGTCTCGTCTGATCAATAGCATTGATCGGCGTAGCTGATTGCATCATGTGACGGTAAAGCAGCCTAATTCATTGCACTGGGCGCTGTCAGTGAAAACAAAGGGGAGCTTTTAATTTAGCAAGCTAAATTACAGCGTACTAATAATGACAGAGTTCTTCATATGGTGAGCTCTGATGCTGATCATTAGACAATATGTTACTGCCTCTATTTGAATTGCAACAGGATGGAAGACTGAATTAGACAGCAGTTTTTACTCCGCTAAGGAAGAACGTGCCTGGCCTAAATTATTTTAATGACAATGACGTTAATGCAACAAAAGGAATAATGTAGATTTAGTATGTTTACCAAATCCCAGAAAAATAAAAACATGAAAAAAGCAAGTAAAAAAGCTGCCGGACTTTAGATAGATTAGCCCAACATTAGCACTAATTAAGGGTACAGAATCCCTTGAAAAGTAGGGCTGTGGCTAAAAAAAAATCAGTCCAATTTCCAAATTCAAATTTTGAAGAGAGTATTTGGGAAACTTTCCTAATGTCTATATGTTGCAAGAAAAATCTTAAGGATGAGAATATTAGAAGCGTGGAGAGGAGAGTGGGAGCACGTTCTGCCTGCCTGTGGTAATGCTGAGGAGATAAATACAGGACATTAGCCCCAAGCTGGATGAGCCTCCAGGGCTGCATGAACTAATCTGCTCTAATAGCAACACATTCACTCATTACACCTGGAGTGGTCACGGTGTTGGTCACTTCATTGTAATCTGAGCTACACAAAAGCTCAGGACTTGAATCTGTTGACGAAGAAATGCAGCAACAACACCTGATATAAGAGTTTTAGTTGTGAAAACAGTCAGCAACTCAAAACGATTTGCTAAATGAAGCTTTGCGAAACTGTCTGACCAGTTCTTTGGGGGAACTTGTCACAAGTCATGAGATAAGGCCAAAAGACAAGGAAGACAGATCAGAAGAAACAATTGCTTCATTTTAAGGGGTCCCAAGGCTAAAGGGTTGGAATGTGATTCCCGGTTTCTGTTCCGTTGCTGATACTGAAGCATTAGCGAGCCTCGTGTCAGAGCCGCTGACACGCGGCAAAGAGAGAACGACAGAACGGGAGAAGTTTTAAGGGTTTTTCTTTCTTTGTTTCTGAGCTAAGTAGCTGCCACAGTTGCGTGCGCACAGCTCCGTGCTTTGCAGAAAGTCTTTTGTGCACACGGATATGAATGTCGCTGCGCCAGCGGCAAGAGCGGCTCAATGCAGACCACTTAAGTGGAAGGCCAGGACTGAACGTGTCTCCAGATGCAACGTCAGACATTTGCAGACGCATCACTGATCCAACGGAGGTCCGGCTGACAAAACCGCAACAGCCCTGATTACCTGTCCTCCAGATTCACCCGCTCAGCTAATCCCGCTGAGGCCAGGGGCACGTGGCACATTTGGATTCATGGAAGTGAGCTTTACCCAGACTCTGTCTCTGGTGTGCGCTAATCGGGATCTTCGGAACAGCATCAGAGACTATTAAGTAGGACCCGACGCGGGGTCTACATTTCCGCGAGGCGCTGATGATCCACCACCTCTGCCGGATGTTAATTCAGCCGTTTTTTGTGCTGTCACTCCCTGTTTAGCTGTAAGCCTCTCTCTGTTTGTCTTCCCGCCTCTCCCCTTCCAACTGCCTTTCACAGGAATTTTCTTCTTGTTTTCCCACATCATCTGTCCATCCCCCCCACCACCAGCCTCTCGTGGATGCTGATGAGGTGCTGCGGCCATATAAATCGGTGACACATGGAGCTCTTCCACAGGCTCAGAGCCCATTAGTTTAACAATTAATAATTGATTATGCTCCTCAAATACACGTCGGCCTACTTCCGAAGACACACAATCAGACACACAAGCGGATAACTGCGGACGTTCACGTCACACAGGCCATCGTGGTGCCAGAGATGATGACCACGCGCTTTATCTCTATTTTATCAAATCCGCCCAAAAACCTCAAACAGAATAATGAAAAAGTGCGGAATGAGACGTCGCAGTTGACGTTCGTTCGTGGATGAAGGTTATCGTTACGCAACAAAAGTTTTGTTCAGGCTCGGCGGTTGGAATTATCGAAACAAAAGTGAATATGAATATAAGAAAAAGTAAAAATGAAATAAATCAAATCCACTTTGTGTGACTTGGAACTGAACCTCTCTCTGCAGAACTGAAGACAGATGTCCAGACATCCACCCGCCCACCACTCTGCGGTACTTTAATTTCTACTGCATTATTTCACTGGCAAATGATGGTATTTTTGTGTCTTTTTCCTTCTCCCGTCTGCTCTTTCAGCCCTTTATGAATATTCCTCAGACTTTGTCGCCAAACCCCTGCTTTATTTGCATTCCGCGCTCTTCGATAAAATCAGAGAACGAAGGGATGAAGAAAGACAAGAAGGGGGGAACGAACTTGCACGAGTCTCCGTGGACAGTTGGGCACCTTCAAGATGAAATGCCAATTGCATGTCGCCGCCTCATCACATGACCCCTGCTCGTCATCGCCGCCGTAATAATTGAAATGAGCTCACAGATAATGAAAAGTCATCTTTAACAAGATTCCAGCAACTTGGTTAAGCCACTGCTGTAATCCTATAACAGCCCTGCTCCTCTGCATCTGTCCTGGGTTAATCAGGGAGCTGCAGCAAAGGTATTTGTTTTCCACATGTCGGAAAGGCTTCTCTGGTACTCAGATGTATTAAAATGTAATATAACAGCAAATGGAAAAAAAGGGGCTTAAATACATAAGCAAGATTCACATTAAGATGGAGAGGAGAAAACTCTAAAATGAGTCGACCTTTTCCATCTGTCCTATATTTAAAGCAGACTGAAAGCATGACATTTATTATCGATGTGATGTTTAAAGTTAGGTGGAGGGCCCAGACACACATGTGACTGAGCTGCGGGCCTTAGCACGAACAATGTCCTCGTCTGTTTATGTGATGCCAGTGCGACACACACACACACACATACACACACACACACATAAGCGTGCATTCAGACCTGCAGTGAGACTTGTAAAAGCTGTTGTCTCATCCATCAGCAGCAGTAAGAGAACTTCACCTCCTGACAATGTTTGATAAACACTGACCAAACCCTCCTGTGACCCTTGACCTTCCCTAAACACGCTACATACCAGTGATTGCCCCCATGGAATGCCATTAGTACTGTGAATGCAATATATAAAAATAAAATAATGTATCACAGTGATTTTTTTAAAGTTTCGGATCAAATTAAATGTTCAAAGGTTACTTTGAAAGTTAATTAAAAGTTAAAAGTTAATTAAACCTGATTATCTAAAGTGCATTTCACATAAATGGCAAGATATCATAATTTCAATAAGCCTTACGTTCATGGAGCTTTGTAATTCAGATTGATACTGAAGGGCTCCCCAGCATCTTTCGACACAACCCAGATGTCAGATCCCCTCCCCCCCGTGTGAAAAAGTGTGCATGGTCCCCGGTTGTAAAGATGATGGAGAAGATAAACAACACTGAGGGAAACCAATGAGCCAGCAGAAGAGTGTGAGGTCCCCTGTTATTTTTGCTTGAGCAGCCATTCATCAGGTGCTCAAGTTGTTGGGTAATCCATTTCTCTCTCCTTTTAGCCATGTTGTTGAGCAATGGCCTGGCAGACCCGTGGGAGAGGAAAATGGGGTGTCTGCCTGCTTCCTCAGAGGAACTGGATTAATTTTCTGTGGCGGGAAGCAGAGAGGATCTGAACAAACCCGAAGCGGATTGAAGAGCCCAACATTTTGCCGATTTAGATCAGCAATTTGTTCCAGCTAGGCACGGAGCAACATGTTTGCGAAGGGAATGCAAAAAAGACCCGAGGACAGACGCTCCAAGAACATATAACTCTATTTTCTCCACACTCCAAACTCTGTCTTTCCAAAAAAACATGTGTGAATCCTGCTACACCTCCATGAAACCTCCATTAAAGGAAGGACATTTGTGTTGCTTCATTCTTTTGACAGCTTCATCAGCGACATGTAGTCACAGCCCATCTGTAACCACACATGACAGAAGAAAGGTCAAAACCTTGTGGCTTCTGCAGCGAATAGATAGAAAGTACGTGGCAGGTTTGGACAAAAGTGAGGAAGAAGCTTTTGCATGGTTACTATACCCACTTTTTCAGTTGTGAAATATGATTTCAATCTCGTGAAGCCAGCATCGACTCTTCCACCTCCTTTCTTTCGCTCAAACGCACCCTTGAGACAGGTTTTTGAGGGCTGGGGTGGTTACATGGGGATGGTGATGGAAACAGAAGCAAATATAAGCAGAGGCTGATAGTTTCATCACACAAACAAAGGGGAAGTTGCAACGGCTAAATAAGAAACAGAAAAAAATAAAGTGGATTGGACAGAACCAAAGATATGATGACCACGAACACGATGGCAATCAGTTTGCTCTGACTCCGACGCGAGTTTGAGAACAGTCAGACTCGGCTTTATTCCTCAGGTTGGCTAATTTCAGTGTTCAAAGAAGAAAAACTTCTTAGAAGCAGCTTTATTTATTCAGTTCAGAAGACAATGCTTGGGTGAAGAACAGATTCTCTTTTGAGTGCTGCCAACACAATATGGCTCAAGCAACATCCATATTAAAGACCCCAGTGCATTAATTAAAATCTGTAGCTACCAATGCAATTTGAGTGCATAAAAGACTCCATTAATGTGGCCTAAATAATCATTAAAAGTCATGTTCACATTCAATGTTGAATGTATCTTTTATTCACCAAATATCCATTGACATTGAAGAAATCCCAAGTTAAAAGAAGGAAGGATGTGAAAGTGTAAAACAAAAATAAACTAAAATGTGTGTAGTTTTTTTTTACTGACTCACAATAAATTAGACATTTTTCTGCATGTGGGTGTACAATAATGCGATTCCCCGCCTTCAGGCAGAAAATGGACCGGCCCATTTATTGACTATAATTTGGTAGACATGGTTTGACCTTGAAAGGCACATAAAGATCAGGGTCAGCTGCACATGGTTATATACACACACACACAAACACACATGCAGCACTGGAAGCACAAAACATCCCCCAGCCACAAATTGGCAACAGTCATTCCCGAACAATAATACATATTTTTGGCAAATAGTAACACCGCTTTGTGAAATAAAAGAATAAATGAATTATAATAAAAAGATCTACTAAAACGTTCAGAATTTAGAGTTCTGTGAACAGAGTAATTTTGCGACTGCACGGAGGCTTTCTGCATTGTGTTATTCATACAAAGACACTTTTAACACAAAAAAAGAGCACTTTTAAAACCTTGAATGCACATTTTGAAAGGCAACAACACACAAGTCAAAGAGTGAATTGTTTTCATTTATCTGAGCAGCTTTGTGGCCACCACTTGTAGCGAGGCCACATCCAGCAATCTATCGAACAAGATCCAAAAGAGAGGTTCCTGAAGCATTTAGACTGGTACTTGATCCACATCAGTCCATTTCTGCAGTCCCAAACTCTTGGATTCTTGTTCCAGAGATGCTCCCAGTATGTACCACAATACTGATACTGGAAATCCAAAAAAGTGAGTGGAATGGCTGCAAATTACTCCCACTTGTCGGTGCAAATTTGGGCTACGGCTATCACTGTTCAGGGGCCCTCTAAGATATACACATTACTCTTCCACACCCCCACGATGTGTGCTATGTCCCTCATGTTCGATAGTGTAAAGTTAGACCTTTATTTTTACCTCTCATTTCTAAGGAATTTATTATAAAGGGATAAAAAAATGGACATTTTCCCACTCTAATTAAACTGACAGCCAGTTAGAAAAGAAAAAAAAATCTCTGTGAAAGCTATTGTAGTTCGGAACCCCGTGCAAGCCGTTGCTCTTTTTTTGTCCCCCGACAATTTGATAAAAGTGTCTTTCAATCATATTATCCCAGTATTTTTTTTTTTTTAAATGTGCACATTTTTAGCTTAAACAAAAGTGTTTCTAAGGTAACGTAACACTTGAAGCTGAGCAAAACAGTGAAGTCAGCAGTGTCTGTAAGTAAAGTGCAGTCCTTATCATTTTTCAGGCAGACAAATGCAAGTCATCCACCCAAGTGCATGCTATAAAACACATAAAAATAAATAAACAAATAAATAAATAAAACACCCTCTAAGACTCCATTATTTTCTTGGCCACCTTCCACTGTGTGGAAATGCTTCAGTATTTACCGAGAGCAGAAACACATCAGAACGTTTCAGACAAATTTCCATCTTGCTGCATGATCGCTGCAGGTGGAGAACACAGCCAGTGGAATCTTCCTGTTTAATTTCCCAGTCCACCCGCTTGCCATCCTGGGAGGATATGTTAAAAGTACTTGGCCTGGGGATGTTTGATTTCTCTCTGCTGCGCTCCATCTGACAGATTGGGATAATAAGGAGAGCTAATTGGAGAGGCTGCTCATATGCTGATTAGACATCTCTGCTTCTTCTTCTTCTTCTTCTTCTTCTTCTCTCTCTATGAGCATATTTAAGAAAAGTTTGGGAATCTGTTTATCAAACCATTACACATCATGCAGCTCCATTCTGTCGGCACGGCAACGCCTCTCCAGCCTACTTTTCTTGTGATCCCGGGAAAATCAATGCTCACTAGCCTATGAAAATGTACACGTGCTGTTGCCAGAGGCCTCGTTTTGCCCTCCGGGGCACTATCAAAAAGCACACCTAAGATTCCACTGCATAATGCTCCCCACATGAGCCAGAAACCAGCGCCAGTCATCAACCGCTAATGCCTCCGTGATCTCTTAATATGGGTGTCCAATAAATCCTAACACCCGAGCTGCTGCGATATTCAGAGACCACTCAACAGTTGGGCGCTATCATGCAGCCGCCAGAACAAAGACCACGCAGCCTCTTCAGGTGGGATTTGTTCTTCCCTGCGTCCCTTCCTCGCCAACTTTAACAACCTCCTTGTAGCAGCTCTTGAAGCTGAGACGGAGCTTCTATTCCACACAGCCCCAAAGAAAGGAGAAAAAGAAGATTACGCTGCTTTCTTTCCCCTCCAGACTTTTCAATCTCGTTTTGTTGTTTCTCTTAAATGTGTTCAGACCAGAAAAGGCACGTCTTGTGCAAGCAGACAAGTTATTTTTCACTTCAATACACTCGCCACACATATTTGTTTTTTAGAATAAATAAAATGGCTGCAAACAGAGGAACACAATTAAATCCATTCATCTGGGTATCAGTTGGTGATGTCTTCTTCTTTAGGGTTTGAATAAAATACTAAATGAAAACGATTTGTTGAAGAAAAGTGGTTTGATGGAAAAAAAGAGCACACAGGATCTTCGTTGTGCATGAAAGCAACGGTCCTCCTCAAACCTTTTCAATGCTCTGAACTTCTAAATCTTTCAATTCAGTACATTTTTCTAGACTCTATTTCACTCTTTTCCAACCTTAGTTGTAGAACATCAAAACAATCATTTAGCTTGGAGAACTTGTTGACTCTACCTCACATTGCGTCTGATTTCTTTCCAAATATTAAAAACCTGCCGATATTTCTCCACCTGGTGACAGTATTTTCAACGGTTTTCAGCCTTCACACTGCTCTCTGTGCAGCTCTAAGTGGTTTGGAAGGATGCAGACGCCACATCACACATTGACACAAAGAGCTGCCACCGTACCTGCGACTGAAGCTCCCTATTTGTAAAAAGGTGGAATTCAATTCTCCTTAGCCGTGCCCTTATTAATGCAAATCTTTCCTGACAGAGGCTACAATCAATCAGAAAACCTGCAAAGTCCACCAGTGGTGCCTCCAGAGAAGAGGTGTTTAGTGGGCCTCGGAGATATGACAAAAAATACAAATGAACATCAGAATTTCATTATCTCAACACATATTGTAGCTCCTGCAACTGTAATATTTCTCTTGTCCTCTTGGATGATCTGGAAACTGTGCAGGATGATTGAAAGCAGATAGAAACTGAAACTATTTGATAGTTTATGAACCGTTTTGTTTTTCTTGCAATAACCTGCAGGCAATGCACATATGATGCACCCAAAGAGGTAAAGAGGATGAGTCTGTAGCGCCATCACTCTCTCAGCGCCTGCTTTCCAGAAGTATCCTCTTAATAACATCCATAACTTGCACCTGGCAAGAGCACTTCGGCCTGGCCTTGACAATTCTGATGGAAAATCAATGCTCACACGGTGCTGAATAAGAGCCCGAGGTTGAAAGGGAGTGATGTCGCCGGGCGAAGCATCGTACGAACAAAAAAAGTGCGAAGAGAAATGTAGATATGATGTTATAAGAAATGTTTGATAGGAGCCTTGTACTTCTGTGGGCAGAAGTGTCTATTAGCTGATGATTAGTAGAGTTTCTCAATGAAGAGAACAAAAACAAAGGAAAAATGTTTAACTATATAATACAATAAAAGCACAAGTGAACAGAAGAGCTTTTACACCTTTTACAGTGAACACATAAGTATAATTACTTAAATTTGAATGAAACTGATCATTTAAGATGCATGCACACAGGGAAAGAGGAAAAACATGGCAGGGATGTGGAAATAATCTGAAGGCCCAACCTGACTTCCAGGTTGATTTTTTCCGCTCTAAGCCTCAAAGCGAGACCAATTTAAGTGTTGGTCTGCGTGGGCACTTCTAATCCATGTCTACAGGCAGCGCATAGTGAACCTGGGTGAATGTATATGCATATATTTCTGTACACCTACCATTCAGATGTGTTTGATGTCGACCCCACAGTAGAATTTTGTCATTTTGTCATCAGGAAAGTTGTGTTTTCTTAGGTTAGAAGACGTTAGCCGCTGTTGCAGATATATTGAGTCTAAAAACATGGCGCTGAACTGGAACAGAGCTTATCACAGCCTCACAGCTGTGAATCGTGTCCTTATACCTAAACGCATAATAGGTTGATTGCCCATAACTCTCCAAAATAGACGGGGTGTCATGAAGCTCCCCAAATGTGAGCACATTTAGGATACATCCTGTCGGTGGCCCTATTGCATTCATTTATAGTTACAAAAAAACCTCAATGTAAACCCTCTGTTGGCTGACTACAGTCAGACATGCTTTTTACATCACACTCAGGGTGAAATTTTTAAAAGCATATGACTGGAGTCATATTCAACTGCAAAGCAAGCTGTCAACACTCGTCTATCAAAGGATTTACATGTATTTCTATCATTCCACAGTTACCAGCTTTCACTATAAAACAAATTATGAAAAAGTAAAAAATCACTCAATTTAGAGCTTCCGAAAGTTGGTTTGAGGATGGGTCCAAAGAGACAGAAGCAGTGCCATGACCTTGCATGACAGACACGTGAAAGCAGAGACATAAAAGCTGAGAGGAGCAGCAATGATTTATTTCTACCTGACGATAAGAGCTGAGCACGGCCTATCGAGGGGGCTTCTGGTGCGAGAATCGCAATTCAGGGGGAAGTGAAGGACATATATCTGGAGTAGAGGAAACATATCTGGAGTAGAAGACAACTCCAGATAAGGGCAAGATAAGAGTAGAGGCTCAGGTATCCTGGCTCCCAATATGCTTTGTCATTGAGGCTGGAGGAGGGCTGAGAACATGAGTTGAGGAGGGAAACACAATAAATGAACTGGCAACATGGACAATGCCAAAATATTTCAGTGGTTGCAAGGCATTGACTCAACACCTAAATTATCCTGTATTGTATCCCATGTGAGTCCAAAATGTGATCCGTTCAAGGGATCATATGAGAGAAACCCCAAGGAAACAAGCATCGCATGATAATACTGTTTTCCCCATTGAGAAGACCTCCAGAAATGGAACAGGTGATGTCCATGTCACCAGACAGAGGAGGCAGGATGGATATCGCTTCAGTGGAAGAAGGACAAATGGTAATTCTGACAGCATTCCACTAAATTATCGATGAATGATTAATGGCGGCGCTTTCACTATCACCCGGAAATATAAGACTACTATTATGAGAAGAAGATGTCTTGGTGAACTTAATGAAAAGTAATTACTCAACGTCGAGTCTTATCAGATATCAGAAGAGGTTCTGGAGAACCGAGTCCTTCAAAACAGCGGCGATCCAGACGAGGTGGCGGTGCATGGAGACGTCAACTTGGCCGTAACCACATGGTCAGGCGTCAAAACACTGTAGGTAAAATGCCAACTCGCACGCTGCGTTTGAGGGACTGTTCTGGTCTCTGTGAATTCCCACTCATTTTGCCCAGATAACAATATATTTGTGTTGATCTTTTATTTTCTACATTTGAAATTGTGTTGTTGAATGGAAACTGCAACGCTATCTGATTACTAGGGTTATTAAGGAGATTATTATAAATTGTTTGGAGGCCATATCACCCAGCATTGCACTGCTGTGGCAGATTCATGACATCCTCAAACATAATGAAATAGATTATTCAACTTTCACAAAGGGCAAACAGAGGTTTCAATCTCTATAAGCCACTAAAATAAGTCTTGATATATTTTTTATTGCCTTAGAAGTAAAAGCTGTTATCTCTAAGGCAAAATATCCAGGATTTTCTTACTTTTGTAGAGGGGTTTAATACTTTAAATGACTCTTTCCCAGCAGGGCTCACCAGCAATAATTAAACTAAGACATAAATCACATTATATTATACAACATTTTAAAGCCCAACTGGGTGATCTGACACCACCACGTCTTTACATGCAGCTGTTATTATCCTCTCTTAGCTGTCATACCGGTTCACTGAAAAGCCATTATAGTGTGATTCACTTTGAGCCACGGTGACTCAAACACTGACTCAAATAATTGTACCAGATTAAAACTTCCCATGGTGCACATTAAATACCAGAGAGGTTTTCGTGGTTTTGGCCTGTCTGTTAGCAAACTGTGATGTGCTAACTTTACCGTGTGGATGCTGATGTGAAGTGTGAAGCTTGCGGGTGAGCGTGAGCACAGCGACCGTGATAAAGATGTGTTCCTTCCCTGTGATTGACTGCAAAGCCTGTTTTTCTGTGGTGAACGGGAAGGGGCGAAATGACGATACGTAAACACCACATTAACCTGCCTCCTTACCTGTGAAATAATGCACACAAATGATTCCCACCACAGCGCCTGTGAGGGGATCAGGAGTAATTCCAAGTTAAATTGACATTTTAAGATGGAGAAACTGGGGGTCTGACTTCCAATGGAAGCAGTCCGGCGCATTTGTTTCTGATTTTATGAATCTCGATCTACAATTCCAACAGCATTTCCCCCGTTTTTTAAACCCGTGATTCACGCGCCGCTTTCGCCGCGGTGACACAAATGCGCCTCTTTCCGTCCCGTCTATCAGGCAGCTGATTAGATCTGGTGTCGGCGCGTAAAACAGATTACCGTGGCATGAGGCGAACAAACAAAGCAATAACATGGCTCCCAGCCTCAATCTGTTGCTTTTAACTTCGTTTCACAAACACACTCTTCTCACTTTCAATATCTGCATCGGCATCACGGTGAGAGCTTTCACAGGATGGATAATCCTTCAGACACTCACTCCTGCTGTCTCTCACAGGGATGCTGGCAAAAAATTTATAAACCAAAGTTATTATCATTCTTGTTTTTCATGACAGCGATCATTACGGATGGGTATTTTCACTAATGTATTATTCAAACTCAGCTATAACCTAATGAATAAGTACTAAATAATCATAAAAATGAGATTAAACAATAATGGAAGCAAATGTTTGGTGCATGACGAAAGCTGACACTCAAATTATTCACTCTTATTCTTGTAATGAAGAAGGGTCAAAGGTTGATGCTTCGGTCCCCTCTCCGGGGGCTTTAATTGGACCAGCGTGAGTGGGTGGGGTTTCTTCATGGTGCCCTTTTCTAAATTTCCCTCTTCGGTTCTGTTGCAATGCTTCTTGAAATGGCATCCACCTGTCGTCTGTACAGACCGTCTCGATTGCCGACCGGCTACCTCTTCCGCGCAAGTGTGCCGAGCACAGCTTGATAGGAGAGAAGCACCCTCGCCCGTAACCCGCCAGGCCATCGGCAGTTTGCAAACTGCTCCCGACACGTTCTAGAATCCAGGAAGAGGATTAACGTTTGCACGGCGGAGCAGATGATCTGTGGTCGCACCCTGATATGACGACAACCGTTGCTCAGTTTAAAGGCCAACATAAATGGAAACAGCTCGCAGCCCAGCTGCTGTCGACATGTGTTTTTGTTTAGAATAGCTGACAACGTTGCCAGGAAGTAGATTTATATTATACAAGTCTCATAGGCAAGGCTGATGATGAGCAATGATGCCCATCGGATTACAAAAACACATTTGCAAACAAGAAAAGGCAGATTTTTCAATGGGATCAACTGAAATTTTAAAGAGATTAAAGCATGATTGGGTAAAAGGAAATAGGGAAATAGGTTTCTCCCCCTTTCTGACATCAACTATCACCAAATTGCAGCCATAAGATCAGATAATATACGGTGAAAATGTGGTGCAACAGCAGTGGGAACAGTTCAACAGAAACAAAGAGCAACTGTTTATTAGTTTATGAAATGACAACCACTGATCTTTGAGAGGGTCCCTAAACCCCCTCAATTTTACCACTAGACTGCTTCCTGTCAACCTGTTGGCGTGGCAAAAAGCGGTGAAATAAAATCACTGTGTGCTCTTATAAAGAAAAACCGACACAACAACAGCTGAATGAATCACAACGATGGCTCAGAGAAATAACAGGATAAATAAGAGAATCTCTCGGAGTGGAAGGGCATGGTCTCTCGGTGCTCTGACAGAGCCCAGGCACACAAATTAATTGCTCCTGTGAGACTTCATGCCGGCTTTCTGCAATTAACTTCTTGTGTGCTACTGCAGCAGCTATATGATCTTGTGTGTAGACAATGAGATTAGCTGCAGTCACACTCAGGCCAGGCCAAGCCTGTCTGAGTCACATCTGTTCTCCACATCCAGATTTATGACTCAAAATTGAAGGATAAGCCCCTGAAAATACACTCGGGAGAGTTTCAGGATCTTCCCCCACCCCTGATGAGAATTGACTCAAGCCTGATGAGAGCTTTTTCACCTGTTTTCCCGTTATGTGTGTATTGTTGTCATTTCAGAGCCAACTCTGTAGCTTTGACTAATATTAACGGAAAGAAAAATATAATAGAGTTGGATGGAAATGAAGAAAATCTCCTTATGCTTTTAATTGCAACATTTGAGGCGGTGAGATTTAAGTGTGACATTAAAAAAACACAACAATGAAGAGAAACAATTCTGGGGGCACCTATTTGACAGCCAAATATTCATTTTTCATGCCATTTTAAATGGCATTAAGATAGCGTTCCAGACCTTCTAAAAATCCCTCACATAAATACCCCGTAGACCCGAGAGCAGGGAGCAGGCAAGCCTAGCATAACTGGCAGTCTGAGCCCATAATCCCAACTACAACATGGCATAACACAGAGGTGGAGAGAGGCGGGCTGAGGGAGAAGGCGAAGAAAGAGGGCCACACGTGTCTTGAGAAGCACCAGTACTTAAAAGTGAAAAGGACTAGCATGGCAGAAGGGCATCAACATGGCCAGCGGGAGATAGCAGCGAGCACCTTTTGAAGGACTGGGTCACAGCTGCTGCTTTAAAATGAAATGATAAAATCAATAAAATGATCTTTCAGTGATTACAAATCCCCTTACAAACAATACACATGTGATTATCTCAAGTTAACTCAAAAGCAGGTGTGATAAGAGGCGAGACAACATAGCTCACATAAGCAGTTCCCCTGTTTTAAATCTGCTTCTTCCAATTAAAATTTCCACTGCAGTGCACATTTCAGCTTCATCAGAGAGAAAAGTTGTTGGATTTAAGGCTCCAATTCTGTTCACAAGTGTTGCCAAATTACAAAAATCACCCCTGACTCCATCGAGGAGGAATCTTCTCGTATCCAGGCAAACAAACTCTTTTAAATTATCTGTTCCTCTTCACCTACTCGCCCTGTGAGCCCACCCGCTCATTTCTGTGAACCTGGCAGACTTCCCTGTTTAGCTTAGAATTATGTACACAAGGAGTTTAAAGAGTCAGAAAGTGTATTAGAACCAGACTGTGCAACTACCAGGGATGACTTCAGTTATCGTACGATGACCTCGTTATTCCGGTCAGGAAAAACAAGGCAAACATCTTGTGATGAAGTGTGGGAATGCGCTACTCTGAGGTCCCACTTGTAAATGAAATTGGTTTCCTCACCAGTCTTAAGCGCATTTGCACAGTACATTTCAACCTTCACTTCCCCAAGTTAAGATGCAGGAGCACCAGTGCTTTGCATGTAAATCTCTCAAGTTTAAGCACACAGCCTACGCTCGCTGCCTCACTCTGTAGCTTTCATTCCGCTGACACACACACACACATACCCCCCATTCCATAACCCCCCCCACACAGAGATGCACAGAAAATCCAACTACCACACTTTTAAACTCTGTACATTGTAAATTTCCTGTGAACTGCTCGGAGGGCAGATTCAAAGTGAGCAGCGATGCAAACTCAAATGGGGACGTACGGACACTAACGGCTGGGCCTGCCAGGTACGTCAACCCTCTGATAGGACACAAATCATCATGTAGTAGCTTTTTAGCGTCTTCCAAAAATCTGCGCCTCAACACGCAGACTTTATTTCCTTCTATCAACGCAGTTCTTTAAAAAAAATCCATTCTGCATCATTAAAAACAAATGAGTTTCAACATAGCGGTGCAAAGACTTCTGCTTGGTGAGAATCTGTGAGGGCATGACAGGTTGATTTAGACGGAGACAGGCATCTGAGACGGGACAACGTCTCATTTCTTTGCAGATTCCCATGGAGTCACGCTCCCATCATAAAGGGCCTGCCAGCTCCATGGCTACCACAGAATTTTCCTCTACGGCAGCCTATCGGGAGCAGTAGGAAGGAACCCCCCCTGCATATTTTCCCCCACTGTAGCGTGAAGTCAGGTGAACCTGAACGTGTCAGTATCAGAGATCTCAGTGGATATCCTCCACCAGATGCATACTGTGAGTCCTCAATTTGGACACCTGTCTCGCAGCTGCAAACACACACATAAACAAAAATGTGTCTGACTCCACACACCGTTATGTCCTCTCCCTCCCTCTGGCAGGCCGATGCCAACCCCCCCCCACCCTTGCTTCCAGCCAGTAGAAAGCTGAATAATGGATGAAATGAGGGGCTGACAACAGCGGAATGCTCACATGACAAACAGACACAAAGATCTGACATGGACAGCAGGCATCTGTCTTTGCTTCTTTCTCTCCATCCGTCTCTTTGTGTGCTTTTATCTCAGCAGCAATATTCATCTGTCTCATTAGGGCAGGACATTCTTTTCGGCTTCCACTGAGCAGCTGATGGTGACCGCCACAAGTCACTGGACCCAGAGTCAGCCATCTTCGCTATTTTCTCTCCTCTTTGACCCAAAGTGTCATTTGACACTGATAATAGTAGAAGGACCACCCCCACTCTCCATCCTCTAAAGGGGACACAGGCCAGTTACATGTTCATCCCAGCTCTCTCTGCCATTATCATGTTTCATAGAGAATATATGGAAAGTGTTCCTCTTTGTAAGGGACGATTTTAAAGTGAAAACCTCGAGCAAGGCAGTACCAGTAACCTGTAGGTGTCATCAAATCCATCCAATGCCCCACTTGGCATTCAGGCTTTTGCTTGTAACAGCATTGAGGATGATTCATTTCAGTTTTTGTTTGTGTTTTTTTCAGCAGGTCAGAAGCATGGCTCTCCCTCCAGCTCTGGGTCCTGCCTCATGAATCTCTCATTATTGTTCTCATTAATCTTCCCATCAACTGAACCTTACAAGAAATAGATTTAACAGCTTTTCCGATGTACCCAAAATATGCAGCTAGTGGGGTTACAAAGGCAGGACTAACACACTGGGTATGGATTAAAGATCTTAACAATTAGCAGCTGCGCAGTCAAGCATTTTGCAGGTTTTTGTCCTGCCCAGTGAAGCAACAGACAACAGGTTAAAAGTCTATATTTCTTTGCTTTCACTTTAGGAAAATTAATGAAGGTCCAGGAAAATTTTCAGCAAAATATATCACAACTGCCTGAAAATCAATTTTGAGTTGAGAATGCACATTATGAAAGGCAGTGGCTTTATTTTAGATGGTGGCACCTCAACATTCTCAAACATCTCAATAATCTCTTTTTTATGAACAATGATTATTCATGTTTCCTTGCCTCCTTCATTTTCTTCCTTAATTTATGCATGTTACTTTTTTCCTGATGAGGTACGACGGGTTTGCTCTCAAAATGCAAATCTCAAACATTTAGCACTAAAGAGCTCTGCGTACCTTTCAGCTATGTTTCTAATTAATCATTTTAGATTAAGGCTGTGAGAATTGTGCAAAGTTTCTAATAATGGAATGAGAGGATAAACACTCCCAGCATGGCTCCTCCACATAAGATCCTCTGACTAAGATTTAAAATAAGCTCTGACATGCAGGCATTATTCATGTGGTTTGGAAGCGAATCACAGAAAGGAGCACGTGATTTACCCCCGAATACTGGATTTTCTTGCATTTCATTTTTCAGATTTAAAAAAAAAGGCAGCTGTAGTTTTCAAATCATGTAAAAGGCAAAACATAAAACAAAACACTTAGATGGATTTGGAGATTAAATAACACTGGGTTGAACATTTATGACATGCTGATTGCAACTTTCACCTTTAAAGATGAATATACTTCTCTAAAGAATAATTATGTCTTAAGACTGGACTTTAAGCCTTGATTGGCCACAAATTAAAAAAACAAAAAACAAAAACAAAGACCAGCATTTTTCAATCTCTAATAGTTAAATTATCCGCCATTAATTAAATAAGGACACTTCATTTTAATAAATGACTATTTTGGGGACGATTGTATGTACAGTTAAGACCTCAGAGGCGCCGAGTCTACATTCAGGAACAGAGGGATTGGATTTTTTTAATTAAATTAAATGCATCCTCCCCATAGATGTGCACATCCTCCTTTTCTTTCACTCACACCTTCTGACACAGACATCTTTGCAGGGACACATACCTGAGGAATTTGGTCAAGTTATGTTTCGGTAAAAGTGATGCCGAGTCAGCCAAAAAAGGAACCGCAAAGCAGTGAATGACCTTCTGTTTACATTATTCTAAATACCAGCTGCTCTTTTCATGCTCCAGCGACTTGATAAAAAGAATGTAATTATCTCTATTCACACAAACACGATGCAGCTACTGATGCTGCATGACACAGTATTCAGTCTCATTGCTTCGCCTCTCAAGAGCTCTCCTGGTTCCTATCTGTCAGTTTGGGGGATGGGGATGGGATGGCATCATAATAATGTGGCCACTGAAGTTTTTGTTTGATATATCCTCCCGTTGCAATAGTAGAAACCAAAAAAGAAATCTCAAAAGGGAGGAATGCCTTTTCAGGAGGCAGATGCGGCATCACGCGTGTCTTGACAATAAAACTAATGTAGCAGTCGCACGCATTGACCGCCCTCTAAAATGGAAATTCGCAGCCTTAAATGGCATCGTGGGAATATCAAAATATGACGCATTCCCCCAATGCTCCTGCGCTGGTGCTCTCCACCCCCGCCAGTTCCGTCTGTGGCAGGCTTCTCCGGGGTTTTCAACAGAGTGCATCTGCTGGAGAAAACTTTCTCTGAAGGGCACGTCAGACCTCCCTGACACAGCTGACTGAGCAGGCAGACGGGCCGGTGGGCTGACACCTCCCTCCATCATGGTCCCGGAGGAAAATATCCACAACTTGCCTAATGTCCCACCAAGTCAGTGACAGCTCCATATAGACTAACAGTAAGAGTCCAATATCTCAACCAGGGTGGCACAGTGGTGCAGTAGTTAGCAGAATCGCCTCGTAGCAAGAAGGTTTCGGGTTTCATTCCAGACTGGGGGGCTTTTTATAGGTACCGGTGAGTTGTGGATGTGTTCCTGAGAGCAGTAGGATAGGCTTCATTCACTCTGACCCTAACTGGTACCATTAGCAGAAAATGGATATCTTGCTTGATTTTCCCACTAGAAGATTTGGAACATGATTTCTTTGTTTCAAAAGTCTTAGATTTCTAAACGTGATCATTCTAAACTGTCATTTGCCAAAGAAAACCTGCATTGTGGCTCCCTGCCCTGAAATGCTTGTCATGTGGCTGAATTGATGATCTTTGATTCTTTCATTCTTTTAATTATACATATTTCTTTAATACTATACTTTAGTGAATTGAATATCTTTGTGTTTGTAGTTTGATTTCTTTGGGCAAAATAAGACTACCAGTTGTTTGTACAGTTGTACCAGTTGTTTTTTTCTGTTAATTCTATGTTGCGTCTGACACAGTTTGAAGCAAACAATCATGCATAATCATGGAAACGCTCTAATACATTTGTCTTTCATTACCCAGAATGGCCCAGTTAGGATGAGCTCTCCTGTTTCTACTGGGATCCTGAAGTTCTGTGGAAGATGGGCTGCCTCTGCCCTGGGTGCCCCCCCTGTCAGGTGTTGCAGTGACATAGTTGCTCCAAGGTTCCCCACCCTCTGCAAGAGATGCGCTTCATTCAGGGCCACAAACCACCAACAGTTATTAGGGCTCATCAGGACTAGCAAGGGTCACGGGGTCAGCAAGCTTCCAAATGATAACTCAGGGAAAGGATAAACAAAGAATGGAAAGAGGGTACCAGATCACTTAGGCGGGCAAGCGACATATTTGAAGCACAAGAACACGGAAAAGGCAGAAGGGCACACAAAAGAGCAAGGACAGATCCTTATAACACGAGGCCGGCAACACAAGGGTGGGACACACAGGGAGGAAGGAATCACTTTGTGGAGTATAGTTCTAATCTGCAGCAGACAGAAGAGAAGGGGCTCGTCTACGGACACATTTTTAAAACCACGATCAGATCTTCAAACCACATAAAATGTTTCAAATTCCTTTTTCTTTTCTATTGAGAGAATATCCACAAGCATACAATTTTTATTTTTTATTTTTTATTTCTTTATTTTTTAAAATTCAAATTCACGTCTTTCTATTGGCTGTGTGTTGAAAAAAATGTGAAAAAAAACAACGCGACCATCGGCGTGTAGTTGAGACTGTATGAGGACAGTCTACAAACCGGGCAATCAGTTACTGACATCACACACAGCGAGCAGCAGGACAACATCTGAAGGTGCACGGAAAATTGAGGGCATGCGTTCATAGATTTCAAGTAAGCAGGATTGTTTTGGATGAAACAAATGCAAATGGCTGCCCTCATTTAGCCCGAGAGCACAGACTGGAGCGCTTCAAGAGCTCAGCTGGGTGCCCTTTTTACTGTGTGTTTGGTTGTGTCTGTGTGCGTTTTACTAATGGCATAAATTTTGGGTGATTCACACTTCTGAAAGTGTGCATCTGCTCTTGACTCTGTTGTGTGTCAAAGGCCTTGTTTGCTGTTCAGGGATCCTCTGTGATCAAGCGAGAGGGGCATAAATCAGTGAAGCTTTGGTTCTAAAAACCGTGCTGTAATCACATGCACTCCCTGGTTGACTGGCACAGTCACAGGGGACAAATTCCATTCGAATTGTGTTCTTCAAAGCAGAAAGGTGCAGCCGTACTTCCAAAGGAAGATCGCCACGAAACCAAGATGCCCTGAATCAAGGGAATCCAACCAGAATGCACAAGTGAGCTCAAACATAATGACACAAGGGTCTCCACAAGACTATGAAAGCTGTAGCAGGGCAACTGCAGCAAATAAAAAGCAAGTGGTGCAGAATCTAAAATATTAGACCACAATTTACTCTATGAATCCAAGACTGTAGCCACACAACAACAACAAAAACAACAGTATTTCTCTGTATAACACATTCGGCTGTGCTGACCAAAGCGTCTACTATATAAGTGTAAACAGAAATAATCAAAGAGGAAAAGACGACCTGATGCCAGCAGCATTCTCATGGATTTAATAAGGATCAACTGTACAATAAGATATTACTGAAAGATTACAAACGGTCACGGAAGGAAATGCATTCCAGGGATTTCAAGGAGGGAATTTCAGAGTGAATTTCTCTTGATAAAGGCAGCGGTGTGGCCAAGGCTGCTGCAGCCTGCTTTAAGTATGAAAATCTGTTAAGACACAACAGCCCAAGTAAAAACCCTGAGCTGAGTCGCATTAATCCTGCTAGTTGACTGGATGCAGCCGGGGGCTTATAGCAGAAGCTTTACACAAGGCTGCGGTTTTGTCGCACCTGCCGATGGGCAGTCATGCACAAAGAGGTGCAGTGGAATCATAATGTACGGTAAATACCTGCAGTGCACTGCCGCAGCCGGTTTAAAGGAAGGCTCTGAAAAAAGCAAATATCCTAAATATGAAAAAATCAAGTCAAGATTTCTTCAAAACCTTTTGTGGAGTATCAAATGTTTCCACATTTTTTTAAAGAGGAAATTAATATATGTGTGCGGGCGCAATCAACCAATTTGACCATGAATTGAGCCTGATTGCATGTGCACACATATTCGGCATAAGTATCGGCGTAGGCGTCTGCTGTCGTGAACGTGGAAAGCTAATTGTATTTGCAGGCAAAATAAAGTGGGCAGTGTGGTGGGAGCAGACCTGGCGCGGGCAGAGGGCCGCTGGTTTGGGCTGTCAAATACATTTATTAACTATGATGAATCACCACTCCAATTCACGTCCAATCAACGGCCTCTCACAGTGACTCAACACTGGTCACCTCTACTGTAGCTAAATGATTTTCTTGGCCTGTGGCGTCACATACTGCAAAAGAACTGGCAACCCGATGATCTGGCGGCTGTCGGGATTGTTGCGCCAGTGGCACACAGCTGGATCAGTCACATTTGAAACAGTGTGGTGAATTAAGTGGCCAGCAGGCTCACAGATACGTGGGGAGCAAGGCTTTTAAGGGGCAGCTGGAACGAGGAAGTTTAAAATTAAAGACCTTTACAGGCTGTGAGACGTGGAGTGAAAAGGTGTTCTTTTGACCTTGCTTTTTGATTACGTCTGAATTACAACAAACCCCTGCTGTATAATAAAGTGCATTTAATGAATGTGAATCTTTTTATTTGCTATTTTTTGCTCCATTGTATAGGTATCTTCCCAGAGCAGCGTCATTCCTTGGAAAACCATCAATTTCCAAATCCAGACGTCCACCTCTGTAGCAAAAAAAAATGCTAAAAAATAATCAGATGCACAAATGAGATAAGGTCAGTGGATGGCTTTGTCTTCCTCTCAAAGCGGAGCTCAGTGTGGACGTGTGCATGAGCAACAGCCGTGATGGATGAAGCCCAGTCTGAGCTGAAGAGTCTGGGCAGTTAAGATGGAGGGAAGAGAAGAAAAAGGGAGAAATCAATAGATTCTTGTAGACACAGCCTCGAGTTTCCAATCCAACATGGTGCTGTATTGATTAGGTTTCATATATGAGACGAGAAGCAGGGAGAGGAAAGTCCGGAGTCGATTTAAAGTCTTTAACAAAACAAACTCCACTGCAGGACATGAGGAAACAATGTAAAACAGCATTATAAGAGAGGCATTACGTACACAGGAAAAAAAACTGACTAAAAGAAAGACACACACGCAGGTTTGGAATGTCAGCTGAAGATGGTACAAAACGAGTAATCATTTCTTTTAAATTGTCATGGAATCAGAATAAAGTGCGCCTAAGCGTTTGGCATTTTCAGATGAACAGTGTGCACATTGTTACAGTTTGACATTCATTTACTTTGGACCATATTGTCCAGCCTGAAAGGCACTGGGGCCGATGGAATGAACCGAGAATGGGAGACTCAACATTGCCACGTGCTCTTTACGGGGTATGTTAACGTAAAGTCAGATATAAGCCGACGTGTTCATCAATCCAGCATGTCACAGGCTTGTGACTAAAAGTGGCTTTGCATTCCTCATTTGTCTGACTCGGTCTTTTATTTTCCCCATGTAAAACAACACAAAACTAATTTCCTGTAAAATGATATTTTGCATTTAACGCACAATCAGATCAGGTGTCTACGAAGGTCATAAAAATCTGGGCCAATCGTGTCTCATCACTTTTAATGAGTTTAGGATGCTCTGGTGAGGGGAGATAAAGGCTAAATCCACCCACTCGCTTTAACAACTCCTGTAATTTTAACACTAAATCTGCTTGGTGGCAACAACGTAGGAATGTTTATACCCTGCAACAAATATATCTGACTGAATAAGCGTGGCGCAGGGATTGGCAGGAGTGTGCTCAGTCAACCAACTCTGGAAAAATAAAAGCAGAAAAAATAGGGTTATGAAACAGGCTGGATACACTCGCTCCCCCTGGAAGATGCAGCACAATAAATTAGGTTTCTACCTCCATAAGTCTTCGGAGTTCCATCTCATACTCACGTAAACGCCCACTTACAGATGCAGGCCAACACACGAACGAAGGCAGGGTTAAAGATAGTGGGTTTTTATCTCTAAACGCTGGCAGCTCTTAATGAAATTGACTTCTCCTGCAGCCAGTGCTCGAGTGGCGCTGACAACCTCTGGGCCCCGCGTGTCGGCACGGGAAGGTTTTCAAGCTGTGCTTAAGTTTGACAGCCGGGCCACGCACTTACAGCTGTTTTCACACCCACAACTCATGCACGCTGATGTACAGGAGCCCTCTCCAACGTTGACTTTAGAGAGGGAGGGAAGGAGGGAGGCCAAGATGAAGTCTCGCCACATGCTCAGACACAACATTGAGGTGTGGATGGAGTTGGGTTTATCATCGCTGAGTGGGTGATGCAGAGGCTGGAAGTATATATTCAAATTCTGAATTTTGGAATATCTGAATGGGCTGACAGCTGTGCATTATTTTCAATGCAAATCTATATAAGCATTGTACCATATAAGCTACGTTGTTGGACAGCTCAGTGACTGGAATGCATTTGCATTTTAATTAAGGTTGCTGACAGCAGCGGAAGTCGTACAGTATGTGTGGGTTGGTGGTGAGATTTTTATTTTTTTATGAATGTGCTGGACAGTAGAGGATTGTGGGTTGTGGTAATGGCAAAACGGTAGAAATGTCAGGTGTTCTATGTATTAAGCTACAGGTTTATGAGTTTCTCTGTGGAAAAGGTGACGTGTGTGCGTGCAAGCTTAAAGTGAGTGAGTAAGTGGACGATCAAAGTGAGAACTGAAGGATGTGGAAATGAAGAGTTTACTTGTTCCCTTTAGTTTTCCCACATTTTAAAAATGGAATTACATTCAGTATCAGGAGGTAACAGGGCATTGTTACATATAAACTTTTTTTTTTTACATTTTTTTGCACATCAGAGTGTGTTCCCAACAAGATACCCATACACGCCTAAAGAATGCACAGATGAAAGTATTTAGACTTCATGCCCATGAGAGGAGAACCGTTTATAAATTCTGTCTATTATATCCAACAGCTTGTTGGCTGCTTTTAAGCACAAGTATGAAGTCCAGGGTGCAGCCAGCTGAACATCTCCATTATCACTTCAGAATTGTCAAACAAAAAAAAAAGGTCAGTACACAAACCAAAGGGAAGATGAGAGCTGTATAAACTCATTCTTATTCACTCGCTGCACCTCTGAGAATCTGTGACGTTCTTATCCACTTTCACTCACTTCCACTGCATCATTTATCCACGGCTGCTCTATTTAAGTTCAGTCGCCCTTGGCTGCAGCCCAGACTGTCAATTAAGATCTGTGTCGCTTTCCATTTTGTGCTGTCTTATATTTCTCTCACCTCTCCAGATGACAGATGGCTCACAGACTCAGATGGTGTCTTCTTTACCAACGGTGCCGTCGCTCAGAGTGATCATATACCTCAGTGTTTGGAAATAAGTGAAGTGCCGCAGCAGTGCTTTGGCACTTTTTATGTTCAGAATGTTTAAGGAAAAAAAAAAGAAGACTACCCCACAAGGAGGGACACATGTAAGCAGCAGATTACGAGGAGTCTTTTTGGCTAAAAAGCTAAAAGTACCTGGAACTGCGACTGTTGATGTCTACAGAAACATGAAACCACCCCAGCTGTGTATTCATCCATTTCCAGCAGCCTGAGCCAAATGGTGTGGCAGTAATTCCAAGTCCACTTTAATCTCAGAATAATGCTCTGTTTCTCTGTTGCCCCCCCACCCCGCCATGGATCAGTGACTCATAAACATGGAGACTAGAAGAAAGCTTTTTCCTGACATGACGTCTACCTTGTGTACAGCAAAAGAATCAACCTAGTGAACAAAGATCTGCACGCCGGTGGTGCGAGGGAGCTGGTTTTACATAAACCTGCATGTGTGATGCAGGATGTAAACGTGAACGGGTGCGAGGAACGCAGATCCACAGCAGTCTCAGAGGTTTCAGACGCAGCAGAAATCCCCTTGATGTCAACTGAAACAGACCCATCAGGCAGGGCAAGAGAAAAGATGGAGAGACTGAACACGAGGGAGGGTGTTGTGGACAAAAATGAGCGAGCAAAGCGACCACCATCCTAATCTAACCATGGACCAGGACTCTGAAAACACACATCCACATGCACGTATCACTGCCATTTGTCCGCTTTCTCGTCTTGTTTACGAGTTTAAATTCCTGCCAGTTCGCAGTCGTTGGTTGGATTCCACAGCTGTCCTCACTTTGTTCCACGAATAAACAAATGATGAGATCTTTCAAAAGGGATTAATGTCTCTCTCTGTGTATATGTGTGTGTGTTCTGAAATATTTCAGGCGACATGCTGTTACTTAAGGATGACAGTTGTAATTATGCACTGTGGAGATCAGCCTATATGTGAGTTTGAACACCTCAGAAAAGCAGCATTTAGGTTTATTTAAAGTATATTAACTGAATATCTCTCAAACTCTTCTGCCATCCCCCCAGCTTCAAGAGGAAGGTTTTACCTGGACTCTTGCGACACTGTCCTAAAGGTTTCCAATGGTACAACATCGTGCATATATTTAGCAAAGATGCACGCAGTTATTTTTGGGTCGATTTGCAGAAAAATATGTAAAAACTTTATTCCAACTCTAAATGAGTGATTATCACTCCCATTCTCTGGTGAGGAAAAAAGTGAAGGTTTTCAGCTAGGAGCTGTCATCATCATGACAAAGACAACACAAACTGTCAAGTTAAATCATCAGATGAGCTTCAAATGTTAATCAAGGCCATAAATTTAAAAAAAAAAATAGCCTGGCAAAATGGGTTTTTCCTTAGAAATCTAAATAGGCATCTATTATTTCTCCCAAATGTTTTAGGGATGTTGTGGAAGGCAGCTGGAGCCTTCAACATTTCTTTTTTGGTTGAATGACTCGATACAAGTTGCACACAGGTAGTAAGTATATCCATAATAGCTGTGCATAGTCTGGCTGTCACAATGACACTCTTTGTGTCGTTCTAATGAAATCAGACTGCAGAATATAAGCGTGTCGCCAAGAACAGGTGTTCAGGCTGGAGCCGTGTGTGTTTGGGGAGGCCTGTGCATCTGTGCATTGCATGTATGGGTGTCGCTGGAGATTAGCTGCTTCGACTGGAAACAAGGGGTTGATTATGGAATTACAGGATCACTGGGGCTGCCTATTGTTCCTGAAGGGGGGGGGGGGGGTCACTGAGTTGTTGTGTTTAGTTGAGACAGACATTAGAGGCGCTCACAAAGACCATTGATTCCTATAAACAGCTGATTCCCCCTCATTGGTTGTGGAGGTCAGAATTATTAGTATAGAATTTGGAATTTACGCCAATGACTTTTAAGATTTCCCCATTTTTATTATTATTTTTTCACTTCAGCCTCTGAATAGTCTATGTGATCACCTCTATGATTGGTGTATTCTTATCCACTGACCACTGGAATCAGCTCCAGCACCTTGACCAGTAATAAGAGGCAGTTAGGATGGATGGACAGATGGATGGATGGATGGATGGATGGATGGATGATTGGATGGATGGATGGATGTGTAATGGATGGATGGATGGATGGATGGATGGATGGATGGATGGATGGATGTGTAATGGATGGATGGATGGATGGATGGATGGATGGATGGTGTGACATGATGAGCACCCTCTTTTCATGAGGCGATGGCAGCTGAGATGTTTAAAAAAAAAGGTCTAAAATATCAAAAGCCAAACA
The DNA here is from genome assembly GCF_901000725.2 of Takifugu rubripes. Lineage (NCBI taxonomy): Eukaryota > Metazoa > Chordata > Actinopteri > Tetraodontiformes > Tetraodontidae > Takifugu > Takifugu rubripes. Next base: position 8,403,281 of record NC_042288.1, read on the forward strand.
AATCAGTTCTAAAATCAGCAGCCCACTTTGTTTCTCTCCCAACTGTGGGATCGTTTCAGATCACCTCAGCACGAGAGAAGAAAGAGGAAAGCAAGTATGCTCTCAATCAAAAAGCACCAAAACATCAGTCTCCTCTCTCCAGACATTATAGCTCATTAGCTGCACCATAATAGTGAAAAAAAAATCCACTGCATCCACTTATTTGGCTCTCAAACACAAACAACAGTCCCAACTGTGACAATCTCTGCGCAACTGAGTGGTTGTGAAAAAGGGAATAACATCACCATCTAGAGGTTTGAGTCAGCATCACTCCCACACGCAGATGTGACGAGAAACGCGCCTGTCAGGCTCCACTCACTCATCTCAACAAGTGGACTCGAACTACAGCAAGAGGAAGCTGAATTTTGCAAACAGCCGTGACAACAGAGCCCTCCTCCTACATCTGAAGCAACTGGTTGGGTAGGGCGCCGGACTATAGCTCCCCATGCAAGCATGCAACCACAGCTGTGGAACGACAAAGTGGAGAGAAAGGCAGAAAGCGGAGAGGTTGGAGGAGCATACACGCAGAGCGCGCAGAACCCTCAGGTGGGTGCATGCACGGCCTGCGGGTAAATCAGAGCTCAACTGAGACAAAACACAGGGGACAAAACGAAAAGATCCAGATTGCAGACTTACCCATGATGGGAGCCAGGAGGGAAATGTCGGAGAGGCGGCTGTTCACAGGCTCATAGGGAGAATCCTCCAGAAAATCATTACCTGTAAGGACGATAATCCAGAATTAGAGTTTTGAGCCCCCTCCTCTCTTTTGTTTATCGTCTTCACCCCTCACACTGGTCTGCATGCGACACGGGCTATTGGGGTCAGTCGATATCTCGGCTGGCATGCAGCCACACGCCCGATTAGGCAGGTTGGTCAGCTGTGTTGCACAATGCGGAGAGTACTTTCTGACAAAAGGCTGGCTGGAGATCAGGACTAAAAGCCCCCCCCCCCCCCCCACTATGACCAACACTTTAAGATGGCACTGCCAGCGCTGAAGGGCTTCACACTCCATTACCTTCAAGAAAAGCCATTAGGAGGTCAAAAAGTGTCATGATTCGAGAGGACCACTGCTGAGAACGAGTCAGGGGGGCAAATTTGAATGAACATTTTAGGAGTGCGCACAAAAATATTGGACTGTTAGCATTTCTCCGTGTGCTTGGCCTTCGGGGTGTAGGACAAAGGAGGTCTGTAGGTTGTGGATCATAGAATTAATATCCCTTCCTGTTGGAGCAAGATATATCTCAGAGATAAAAAAAAAGAAAAAGAACTAATATGATATTAACTATAGCTGCTGGGTTTTCTCTAATTCTAGCAGCCCAGCCCAAACAATGTCCCCTTAGGGAGTTTCAAGGGATTATTGCTCCTGGAAAACTACAATATAGTTCTATTGTTTCATTCTGTAAAAGATTAAAAACGGCGTCAGATGTAGCAACTTTGGACAATTTTCAATCATAACCCGATGAAATAATATGTTGTAGGAGTGTTTGTTTGTTTTTTTTCCTTCAGAGAACTAAAATTACCTTGTAAGGTTTGATAGATCCCCCAGTAGATGCGTAGGCAGTTCTTCTCTTTCTTCATGCCCCGTTTGCACCGACAGTTGTACAGGGGACTCTGTTTGAGCGCGTCCATGGCGCTCCGGCACTCGTCCTTGGCCTCCAGACCGGCCACCGAGCTGAAGTTGCTCTCTTTGCCGCCGGCCACGCACTGCCTCATGGTGCGGTACTTAGTGCTGCACGCCTGCTCTTTCAGACACTGCTCACTGGCTCTCACGCAATCCATCCGGGTGGTCCTGACGCGCAGGTTCTCCTCGGCCGAAGACAGCACGTCTGGAAATACGGGCGGCATTGATGAGAATAGTTTGGGTTTCCCTCCACCAAATGTTGCATACTTTGTGGTACTATTACGGACAAGTGCATGACACAACTGCAAGGGTAAAACGCAGCATTTTCTACTTTTAAAACCTCAAGTGAAATCAGATCTTGTGCGAGGTAACAACTTCTGGATCCAGCGAGAGTTGCAGTCGCGCTTTAACCGATTTGTGACACTTTTTACGCGACGATATCCCGAACAGCTGCCCCTGTCAGATTAAATATCTTTACCAGGGAACTTAACCTAGAAATAATAAACGTGCCAAAGGGGCAAAAGCAGTATTAACCGCATAGCTGTAGAAGGAAATACATCAGATCTTACCTAAAAGAGACAGAAGGACATACAGCACTGCGAGGATCATTTTCCTCTCCATGTGAATCGTAAAACCCAGGCTAGAAAGAAATCTGCGGAGTGAAGAGGACTCAAATGTAGTTTAATTCCCACGGTACTTCCACTGCGCTGAGATCCATTGAAAAGACTGCGCGACCCGGTGTTCGGTACGGATCCAGATCCAAAGATTTTTTTTTTTCCCTCCAGAAAAGTGGCCACTCCGCGTTGACACACAGTTTCTGAGAGACTTTGTCGGTAATTAAAAGGACAAAAAAGTGTATTTGTCCCCTTCGTGCGGGTGGTCTTCTCACCGCGGGGAGACAAAAGACGCGGTACCAGCTCAGCGGTGCAGGAGAGACGGCAGAGTGTCCTCCCAACTCCAGCCAGTGGGATGCTTGCGTCTGTGCGTCTGTGCGCGCACAGCCAACTGGAGCCCCGCTACTGTCTATCACATTCAGCAGGAAGAGAGCGCCAGCTTTCCCCTCCTCACGCCAGCGCTAAGTACAACCATCTTATTAGAAATGTGCATAGACGATGACCGCAAGCTTTTATTAATGCGATTCTCAAATAGATCATTTGTAATGAAGACGAGGTTCTAATTCCCAAAGAGCAACACAGTTGAATTTTATAGTCACTGGTCGATTTATAGTGTTTTATGGAAAATAAAATCAGACCACAAAAGGCAGATTGAAAATAAAATCAGACCACAAAAGGCAGATGACTAGAAAGAATTAGGCAAACAGTAGTTTAACCCTCCTTACTTTTTGTTTCTTTGCCCCCCATCACAATTTTATCATAACCAGCTTCTTATGGACCCCAGCCCGAGACGCAATTATGACTGGATACATTTTAGCATATGCACCCACTGCATTACGCATGATGTCTGTGTGTAGCTCCTCCTAGTCTATCATGTTCATCCATTTTTTTTTTTAACTTTCAGAATGTTATGCAAGTGTGCACCAGTAAGAAGGCCGTTTGGTGCAGATAGCTGGTCCAAAATGTGCTTCTGATTCGTCAAGTGAGCCTCAGGCTGACGCGCTGAGAAGAGCTGCGCCGCAGACCGGAGACTGAGCAGGTGTCGCCATCTGTTGGAGGATTCCTAGCACACTGAATCAGAAAACTCATCCATCCATAGTTTCATTTGACCAGTGTGGCGATCACATTTAACACGCTAGTTTTATCAGTCCCCATTCAAATTAAGATGAAATTAGCATACATTGGGAATAAAGCAATGATGTGAATTGGTAGTCCACAGGGCCTTTTCAGAGATTCCATCCACTCCACTAAATTACTGCGCGGCTTTAGGTTCCAGTGAACCTCAGTTTCATTAGCTTTGACTTGGCTGAGTCCATTAGTCATGCTGGCATTCATCATAGAGGACAGATCATTGTATTCTCATATTGAGGGGGGGAGATATTATTCAAATGTGGCTGAATAGGAACCAAGGATTATGTGGGTATATTTCAGTTTTAGTCCATAGATATCTTACAGACCCTCAACAGCAGCTGCTTTTAAAGAGAAGATGCCTGGAAACAAGTCAAATAATTAGTATAAATGAAGACAGCCCCAGGCCTCTATCTGTGCTAATTGTCTGCTTACAGTTTGATGACTTGGCTCTTCTGAAGTCTCCATGGGGAACTTTGCCAATCAGATAAAGGGCTCTGGAGTGATTTATGAAAGGATCCCAATCAATATGTGTGATTAATTTAAAATAATAATAATAATAATGATGTCTCATGGCAGCGGATAGTTATTTTATTTATTTAAAAAACTAAACAAGAAGATCAGTCATGTGTTGTTTGACAAATATAGTCGCAGGGCCATTAATTAGGAATGGGTTGGGATTGATCAGATTTGGACTGTACCATCAATAAAGGGCGCCTGGGCATCGAGACGTCAATATTAATCAGTAACGTCGATTAATGAATATATGAATCCTTAAAAGAAAGCCACCGTCAACAGCTACGAACAAGTTGGATTTTTTTTAAAAATTTTATTTAGTGTTTGCGACTTCATTATATAAAACTAGATAAGATATTGGCGCAAATTGGTACGCCCCTGTAGCCCGAAGCTAAATTGGTAGGGGTTGTCAACACTTATTTGATTGTGTGCTCCACTTTTAAATCCAGTGATTTATCATTATGAGTTTAAACACACTCATTGAACAAATTCTGTTATCTGAACAACAACTACATGAGCAAACGGAACAAATTAAAGAAGGTATGCCTTTCTTCTTTAGCTAAATGATATGTCAGGTAGAAAAAATAGCATGCGTCTATTTGTTCTTTAAAGCTAATTAGTCTCCCTCATTAAATCTCACTTTTTATTTAAAGAAGCAACCGTATCTTACACTTTGCTTCTGCAAAATAGCTCATGACCATTGTTTTCAGTCGAAGTGGCCATTATCAGATGCAAAGAGAAGATGAAGACTGCCGCTGAATTGTACTCCAAGAACTCGGTGGAACTTGACAAAAAGGTGGCTTAAAACACTGTATCACTCAGGTTCTGCATGCCATTTAGTTTGTTCTGAACAAAGACAACGACTAAGGGCGGACTGACATTAAACTGGCTTTTCTTTGAGTCAGCATATTGTATTAAAGGAAAAGAATCACACGTTGGCATATTGATCGGCTCTAATTTATGATTGAAAACACTTAATCTCTTTCATTCATTTCATTAACAGTGCAGATGTCAGATGCAGCTGTGAAATCAATGGCTAATTTCCACCGGCTAACATTAGTGGAACCTTTTAGCGTGTGAGCCAGGAGGAGGTGGACATTGTTGACCTGTCAGACGTTAAAGTTGGCAAGATGGCTGGCTTCTTCCTGCGACTGCAACAGTGGATGATACTGTAGGATGCTCCCGAGAGCAAGAAAAGCCTCTGAATGCACCGGTGTGTCTATTGAGACACACCGGTGCATTCACTAGTCCGTCTGAATAGAGAAACTGAGAGTCCGAAGCACGGTGTTCTGCAGTTCTGATGGAAGTTTCTAAGAGCCGGCACAATGTAAGAATAGTGTTTAAAGAAATTGGAATGCCTTGTGCTTATTGTAAATGTGCACTTTTGCACCACATAAAGCATTGAGTCACTTCCTCCTTGACACCGTGAATAACAGAGCCGCATCCTCGAGGAACTGTCCCTTTTAATTTTCTTTTATGGGCTTGTTGAAACAGGGACCTGCAACAGACACACACATTTATAAAGCGTGCTTCTTATTGTGAGTCTACAGAAGTCAGTGCACGAGTCTTACATCTTCACCTTTGGTGCATTTTAGGCTCAGCACTTATTGGCAGTGAAGCTGCAGCATGATGGGCTGAAGGAAAGCCACAACCAGATGCTGAATCAAATTGAGGAGCTGTTGAATCAAACGAGGCATCTCTGCGAACATCTGGTACGGAGAAGCCTGGATGAGTGTTTTCAACATGCACTGGTCATCACAGCAAATACGTTTCTCTCTAAGTAGATCTTCCTAATCATTGTTTGCAAAGTAGTCTGCAGCTACTCTGATGGCTACTTATCTGATGCTTTTATTTAGTTTATAACTGAAATGTAAAACATAACTGCAAAGATGTAAAACATGTGGCCTGAAACAAGAATAAAAAAATCTTGCATCGGAGGCAAAGGCATATTTTATGAGACACAAACCGAGATCAAAAGAAACAATAAAACATTCCTTCAAATTGGCAATCTGAAGAACCTTTCACGGTTATGACTTTGCCAATAATATTACAAGCGGCAGAAGATAATGTTTTAGCCCCGATAACAACTGTTTTTAGTTGTTTCTCTGGAGCATTACCCATTCTCCCCATTGCTTTTCATTCCAGGCCAAGATAAAGAAGCAGTCTAAAGATGAAGAGACTCAATTCCTTCAGGAAATCTCAAGATTCAACAACAAGTTCAGTCTTCTAGGAGACAAAGAGGCTGGTTTCCCGAACCGAACGCAAACAGCGATCCAGGAGCTGGAGAGAGAAGAAGAATCAATACATGCAGGTCATTAAAGTCTCCAATGATGAGTGATTATAATCGTGATCTGACAATCACTCACAGAGACTGGTTGATGTCTGAACTGTTTTGGGAACATTATTGTAAACATGTTCTCCTTTAACTGAAGCGTTTGAGGGATTCAGTATTTACTGATTGTTTACAAAGTTTAAATGATTTGAACAGACTGCTGCATAAATTCAATTTCCGGGGTAATATTCATCTTGTTATAATCAGAGGTGGAGGCGATGATCAGTCAGAGCAGTCACGTGAGCTCCCTGCAGGAGGAGAGGGCAGCACTGCAGCAGGAACGGCAGAGCCTGGCCAACGTGCTGGAAGGTGAATTCAAAAGCTCCATTCCATGAGAGATGAAGGCCAGTTTCCCAGCTTTGTGTTTATTGTCCTCCACGTGAAAGAGAACAGAACCGGAACAGCTCAATGGCTACACAGGCCAAGACCTGCCTGGATCAAACATTTTACAGTGGTCCATGCACACATTGTTGGTGATGTGTTGCTACACGTGCTGGTTTGGAAACAGGCTAAGCAGTTACAAAAGCCATGAGGCCAATGTGTCATTGGACAATTGCTCCCTGCTCCAGTGTGACATTTTGTAGCTACCTGTAGCTTTCTGTCTGGAACGCCAAAGAGCTGAGTTTCTCTTTTTACGTGTGTCTCTGATCCCATCTGTGGTTCTTGTTTACAGACCTGGACCAGAAGTTAAATGAAGCTAAGGCAGTGACAGAATCATTAAGAGCAGAGAGGCTCCTGATCAGCCAAAAACCCCTCACTGACAGCACATGTCTTAGGTAAGAGGGCCATCTACCTTCCTCTCAGATGCGCGGTGCATTTTATGACACAAACCAGCAAAACAGCAAGTGCTGACACAAATAACTTATGAGTTTATGTAAGCGAGAGGTTATGCCTCAGAATCCCTGACGCTGCCTTGGATTCTACTCATGAGCATGTCACCGTAAAGTTATCTGATTGCTTTTTATCAGGTATACAGATAGTTAAAGTAGTCATATATCTGACCAAACAACTTTTAGGAGAGTCTGAAAAAGCACTGCAAGTACAGGTAGCATGGTAACAGGTCAGGGCCTCATCATATAAAGACATAAACAGGCCCTTATAATGAGAACAGTCATTCCGTTTATTTCTTTTTTGCTGATCTAAAGTGCACGTGCTCACGTACAGCTTGGTTAGAGCTCAACACTGTCTTTATGTTTAAAGTGTGTCTTTCCTTTTTCAATATAACTGCTAAACTTTAAGGGCAGTTGAGCATCTGGGACCTGACAAAACCAGTCATTCTAAAGCAGAACTGGACCTATCTGTTTAACAGTGTTATTTACAAGCGCTGGCCAGTATCGGAGTGTGAGAAGTCCTGAATCGACCATTAATCCTTTCTCACTTTGGCTTCCTTCGCTATATATTTGTTGGCCAGCTTCCAACTCTGCAAGTGTAAATAACATTACATTAGGTCCATTTGACTTAATTAAAGATTTGATCTGTGCCGTTCTGTCCAGTCAACAAGTGTAGAAGTACACAAAGCTGAGGCTGTGATTGATGGTGTGAAAATGATTGAGGCACTGAGAATTAACTGTTTAGGCTGAGTGCTTCTTCAGCGCTCCATAAGAGTCACACTGGTCTGAAGTGGAAGGACTCGGCTCAGTAACAAGCTCCACCGCTCATTCAAATGATTTGCTAATCACATTTATTTAAACCTGAGCTTATTATGTTATATAAAAAAAATCAACTTACACCAGTAGAAGTGTTATTAAAAGATATTGTCACATTAGACTTTTATATTTTTGATGAAACGCCTAATTTAAATAAGCAAAATTCAATTTCTGTTGGACAATTGGCTAATATTCTATATAACAGAAAATAACAGGACACAACAAGCTTGTAGAGGTTCATGTGCTCATTGTGGATTTTTCATACCGATTCAGGGCCTCTTCTGCTGAAATATGGCCGGTAGAACGCCGTGTTTCTGCTCAGAGATTTCCTTTATTTAATTAAAACTTGGAGATCAATAGTGTTCCAGGAAAGAAGGGTCATTGTTATTGCTGAGGCTGCTTCTTTGGGTAATGTCTGCTCTACAATCACCGCCTGTGAAGTCATTAACACTTTTCCAGGCCTTCCGTATCCAGGGGATGATGGGGATGAAGCGGGAATTTTGGGAATGTATTTAATAATCCTAACTAATTTGAACCATCCTGGTTCTAATTGTTTTCAATTAAAAAACCGTGTCAATGGCCTTTTTCTCCGTCCAGCCTCCCCGGCTCATACCTGAGGATAGTCTGCTCTGTTCATCCATCAGCCTCATTAAATGTACTCCCTTCATTACCCGCGGGCTAATTAGCCTAAGCAAGTGCTGAGGCTGTGGCCTGGCTCCTCTCAGTCATCCATAAGATCATCCATTCCAGGCTGGAGCCATCCATCCTGTTTTCAGCCACGGCAGCGTCTCTTTAAAAGGAATATTTAACCCTCTGCTTATCGACTTTGGGGAATTGAACGCATGTCAATTTGAAAGAGTGCTACAGTCATTTCAAAATTGGTCAGTGCCCAGCACACGATGGCTGCCACTGTGGGTTGGATCGCCGCCCCGCTATGAAAAAAGACCCCTGAAACAGCAAAAATGCTTAAAATTATCATTGAGAAAGTTAACATATTAGACTGGATGTCTAATAATTATGCTATTTAATGTGTAATGAATGCGTCTTAAGACTTCTGTCAATTTGATGTGCCTGATTTTCTCCACTTTAAACATGAGAGAAATCTACTAAAATTCAAGTGATTGTTAGTAATTTGCAAATTGAAGCGTAACTCCATCTAACTTGAGTGTGATCGTTCTGTGCTGTAGGTTCTTTCAGATGTGTCCCAAGCCAGAGAGAGAACTTTGAGAACATTCACTGAGTTAGTGACACAGTTTCCATGTGTTTACCAGGCTGAGGAAGGAGCTGGATGTTTATAAAGGACAGCTAGGGCTTCTGAAGGAGGAGCTCCGCTCAGATATACACCTCCTGAAATGAGTATGTCTCTACTGTAAACACTGATTCACTAATTCATCACATGAGAGATTCTAATTTATCATTTTTCCTTTACGATCAGACCCTGGACAGCAGACAGAGTTCTCAGCATTAACTCCTGGGCCAACGATGAGGGAAGTGATAAGTCTGATCTATTTCTTTTTTTTTCTGTTGTATGTGAGTTGAAAAAAAGCAAAGCTGCCCAGCATTACTGTAAGTGACACATTTATAATCAATAATTAAAAGAGGAAATTCTGGCTCTTAATCTCCCTCGTCCCTTTTAATTTGAAGTATTTAAAGGGGGAAATAAGCTTTTATACTTGCATCTTTTTGCTCAGACAATAGCAAGTAATGCAATACTGCCATCTAGTGTACAAAGAGGAGCATTGAACTTGACTGCGTGCGAGTGTTTATCCTGGAGAGCGCAGGCAGTTATTTTCATAATTGATGATTACACAGTCTGTCAGCCATTACCTGAGGGTCATTCTGGGGAGCATTCTCTCTCTCCGATTAGAGTGGTTTATAATAGAATGATGTGGAATGTCACTGATTACCTAATGAGCTCCCATAATGGTATTGTGACTTTTTAACCTTGAGTCCTGTCAGTTACATGCGGCTGTTTGCAGAAAGAACAAACCGCCACCCGAGCGGTTCAATTTGCTTCGTGTTTAACCTCATTTAAACTCCTGCTGTGTCCTAAGTTGTGTCACCAGGGAACAATAGAGTAAGGACCTATATGAAATCAGAATGAATGAAAAAGTCTTTATGTCCGCTGTAACACAGATAGTCCATTCCTTCCTTAGGACTTCCCCATTAGATTTAAAACCCAAACTCAGACCTGGGATGAGCAAGAGGAGGTTAAAAAAAACCTTCAGTATGACAAAATATCAGATTTGAAAACTTTTATTTGAACTCTTCCTGACTGCCTTTGGCATGATCACGGCTTTTTTCCCGCTCACACTCCTTTCTCTCTCATTGTTCGCCACATACGAGGCAGGCGTGCTGCGATTCTGCGTGCACGCTTTGATCCGCCAGCTCCTTGATAAAAGTTCTGATGACATCACTCTGGTGTTGGCTGCTGCTCTTGGTTGTCAGACAGGTCTGATTCTGTGGAAAGTACGCCGTCTTTGCTCCTGAAATTTGAAGTAGTGCTTCTGGAAATAGAAATCAAAAAAGCCGGCATCAGCGCGATTCCTTTTTCTGGCAGCGAGAGCACGTGCGCAGCAGAGGAAGACGTCTCACCGCTGCACACCGCCAGCGTGTTTCCTCCTACGTACTGCGAGTCCCATTTATATTTAGTCCGCTCGCTGCATTCGTCGTACAGTCGACTCCGCCTCAGGAATGCAAAATCAAAACCCTGCGACAAGATTTGGTTACTCCTGTTTGTTTGTCTCTGGGACAGTGTTTCTGGCTGAAGTGGGACTAGCTTGGACACAGACGCGTCACTCCGGCAGCACTGCTGCTTATTTTACTCGGCCTACTGTGGTGTTGTGTCAGCTTTCAGCCGCACCAGTTTCAAATGAAACCGTCTTGGTGCAATGAAGGATGACACAGGAACGGTGTGTGAAAGTGCAGAATTACCTTTCCTTCCCAGGTTAGAAGGTATTTCAATGTGTTGTTTTCGTTGTTGAAATGTTGTCTGTGTTTATCAGCTGTAGGGCTTCACTCACGTTGTTGCACAGAGGTTTACAGAAGCGCCTGTTGGCCGCTGTGACACACACCAATCCTCCATTTTGGGGAATTTTAGGCTCAGGGCATTCTTTTGGTTGCGCACCATGGCAGTCTGTTAATAATCAATTAATAAGAGTGGTTTATATAGTGGTTGAAATGCTAGCACCTAGGTAGCTTGTAGAACTTTAAATACGTGAGAAGTGTTAGTAAAATGTGATTATCGCTCATCACAACATTTAATCTTAAGAAGTGATATGAGCAGCTTTGGTGGCAAGTATTTATGCTGCTTGCAAGGCAGATCTCACCTTATTTGAGAGTCATACTTCAAGTAATTTGACTAAGACATTTTGCAAAACCCCCGAGTTTCTGAGACCACACTGAGTTTGTCAGTAGCATGTTTTGAATTAAATCAATATATTATATATTATTCTCATTAAAATAACCAAGTTTTCTCATGATCAGAAAATTAAAGTGCAATGAGGAAAAAAAACACCTTTCAGCTGCTGTTTTTGCAGAAGATCTTTCAGTTTCATCGTTGAGAGCAGAACCGAAGCCAAATCCTCTGAGCTCCATGACAGGTCTTCTCCGCACTCTACTACCTCCTGCCGGTTAAAACGACACATTACAGCCAATAGGTTTCTCACAGACTAGATGATGAAATGATTAATTACTGACAATTTGATTACTTTAAAAAAGAAGGATATGATCATGTATCATCTTACTTCACCTCTAGAGCAGCCAAGAGCTGATTAGCTTCTGTGCTACAATTCTGACTCAAAGTTTCATGTTGAGCAGCAGAAAAGGTGCAGACTAGAAGGAGCCAAGCATACAAACAAAAGTAACAATTTTACATTGTATTTTCTAGTGAAAGGAGTAGTGGAATACTCTATTTACTAGCCTGACCTTTAGACAAATGTAAATATTACCTGCCAGCAACCAAACCCAGCCAGGGGTCCAAGTAAACACTGAACTGGACATTTCTAGAGCAGAACTGAGGCATCAAGCCTGGGGCAGATTAGTTTATTGTCTGGCTCTCTGGCCGCAGGGGCAAAGTTTACACAGTTGGTCAACATTGAAGACTGTAACCAAATCAGTGGGTTTCCATCATTTTCGCAACACATTTGCACTTTTGATGTAAGCTGAACTTTGGTTCTGTTATTGGGATTGATTTGGGAAGGTTTATTTTAGCCAAGATGTTCTGCAGCTGGGTTTGCAATTATTGCTGTGGATGTCTGACTATCTGCCAGCAAATGAATGATTCAGACTGAACGAGGAGCGAACCAGCTCATTAACATAGAATTACCAGCGGCGAGTCGTCCTCAAAAACCGAGGCATCGGGAGCTTCTCTCCTGACACAAACATGCTTTTTCTCCGGTTAAAAGTCTACTTGTTGTCTTCGGGGACAGACGCAGCATGCGTCCGTGTGGTGATACCAGACACTAAGCTCCTGAGAACGGTGCCAACCTGATCAGCCAGAAAAGGATTTTCTGTCTGAGGCGAAATCAAAGTGAATAGAAGAGAAATACAAACAGCGAATGAGGCCGTTTAAAAGTGGGCCTGACAACTGCAGCTGAGCTCTATCAAAGATCACAGTAGCGTTAGCCAAAAAAGGCTCGCTCATCTGGGCCACGTCTGGGCCGATGTGCTAATTAATAAGCAGTTACAGCAGCAGCGTCTGCTGGGGGTTGAAGCGTGTAGCGTAGCGATGAAATGACAGCTCCGCTCGATCAGCTGTAATCTGACGGCTGCTGCACGCACAAATTAGCCAAAGCAGCTCGCAGGCAAAGAGGACGCATACAAATTAGGCCTGAATTTTCCATCTAATAGAAGCAAAAAGCCGGGGATGTAAGCTTCACGTGTCTTCCTACGGACTCCCCGTTACGGCTGCCAATGGCGACGAGGCGTCCCGCGGCAACCTGTGATTCATATGACGCCGGTGAGAAGATGCTGCGAGCAGATTGTTGTGTGGGGGTCGCAGGACTCCCTCAAACTGAAAACGATCAGTCATCCTAGTCACAGGCCAGCCACAGCCTGGGAAATGCAGATTGCTCAACACCCACGGGGATAAATACAGGCATAGAACACACACCAGATGGATCAGACTATTAACCAATTAAATATTTATTAGTGGCAAATGTGAATAAGAAATGAAGGAGGTGTTGTTGTCTCTGCATGACTGCTGGGCTCATTTGACCACCTGCCTGCACCAGCAGCATTTAGAAACACCTTAGCTGGGTTTAGCGGCGGCTAACATTTGGTCTAGATGGAAGTCTCCAGCGTAAATAAATCCACGTCTGATGCTGAACCACTGCTAGCATCAGTAAATCCGATCGTGTTTTGACGTCACGCTGCGCCGCATCGGCGGCGTGCTGAAGATTTAAAGCCATTATAAGAGAAGACAGCCCGCCGAATCACGCAGCGGGGACGGGGCGTAATGGGGATACGCTCCGTCGCTGCTCGGCACAGCGGCGCAGAGGAAGAGGAGGAGTTCAGCCCTCACGATATGAAAGGGTTCAGGAGGGTTCAGGAGGTCAGAAACCTGGGGCCACGGCTTCTCCTCTCTGTTAAGGGCAGCACGCGGCGTACGGGGAGCAACACAGAGCTAAACAGTACTTTCTCTAGAAGTAAAGGCTCTTTGGCTCTTAAATATCACCAACTTGATACCAACTTCTCCCTCTCCTCTCCTCTCCTCTCCTCTCCTCTCCTCTCCTCTCCTCTCCTCTCCTCTCCTCTCCTCTCCTCTCCTCTCCTCTCCTCTCCTCCCCTCTCCTCTCCTCTCCTCTCCTCTCCTCTCCTCTCCTCTCCTCTCCTCTCCTTTCCTCCCCTCTCCTCTCCTCTCCTCTCCTCTCCTCCTCTCCCTCTCCTCTCCTCTCCTCTCCTCTCCTCTCCTCTCCTCTCCTCTCCTCTCCTCTCCCTCTCCCTCTCCCTCTCCCTCTCCTCTCCTCTCCTCTCCTCTCCTCCCCTCCCCTCCCCTCCCCTCTCCTCTCCTCTCCTCCTCTCCTCTCCTCTCCTCTCCTCTCCTCTCCTCTCCTCTCCTCTCCTCTCCCTCTCTACCCAGCCCCCCATCAGCAGGAGGGTCCCCCTACATGAGCCTGGTCCTGCTCAAGGTTTCTTCCTGTTAAAGGGGAGTTTTTCCTTGCCACTGTTGCTTGTCTGGGGTCAGGCCCTGGGATTCTGGAAAGCGCCTAGAAACAATTTTGATTGTATAAGACGCTATATAAATAAAGATTGATTTGATTGTTTTTCAGCGATTGCCTGTGATCATAAACAACAGCCACATTTCACATTCTTCTAAAAGCTAATTAGAAATTAAACGGCATGAAAACGAAGAGATCAGTAGAGGATTTTCATGGTTTTGAACATAAGCTGGCACTTCATTTTCCTGATGCCCCTGAATGGATCTTCTGCTTTGAACCTCCAGCAGGGGAGGAGCTGTTGACTGGATGATTGATGGTCCACATTTCTGCTTGCATCTCATTTGGTCTCTCTGCCTCGGCCTGAGCTCCACAGGCTGACCTGTGCTGCAGTCATTAAATCCCAACAAAGTGTTTGGTCTAAATATATAACAGGTGTAGAGTTTTGTTTCTGTAGCTAAAAGTACTTCATTTAAATCCTATTTCCTCTTCTTTACCCCTAACTCTTCTGTCTGAGCACGCCCCCTCGTGGTCATACTTATAACAACACTAGCCTGCACATGAACCCAAATAAAAGTTTATAACCAGTTTATAACTGCATGCCACTGCACTAAGGTCAGAAAACCAAGCAGCAGCTTCACCACTGCTTAACTAATCCAGACTTTTTTCATCCCAGGCAGGCAAAAATACCATCAGCTAATATTTACCTAAGGTGTTTTTCTTTCCCTCAGACTAATTTTAGCAGTTGATTGTCAACAGAAAAAATGTTAAAAATGTTGTTGAGGTTCAGTGTCTCAGCCCAGTTTTTCCCCCCCTTTTTATTTAGTCTGAACACAAATCGATACTTATGAAATTGACACGGGGGTGTTAATGTACAGGCCGTGCGTGCTCAGGATCTGTGAAGGTGCCTGCATGAGAAACCCAAGGCTACTGTTAACCTTCACTAAGCTGATTTAAAAACTAAAAATGCAACGAGAAGTTCATAACTGTTAAAACAGTTTAAAGCACAATCTTTTCATCTCCTGTAAAATAGCTGTGCATGAATCATAAATCATGTTTTGTCCTCATGCGTGATCATTTGTGTCACGGATGATGCATGGCCCTCTTTTTGAGGCTGGCTGTCTAACTGTTGTAAACTCTTAAGAGTAAACCTTTCACATAAGTAGCAGCTTGTGATGATTAGAGTGATGATTAGCAGTGATGATTAGCAGTGATGATTAGCCTTGGAGCTCTGTAATGAACTAATTGATTGTCTGCCTCCAAGTAACAGAAGAGCCTATACAATCAAGAGATGCCACTAAATACTTTAATGGAAAACTCTATAGAACCATCAGAGTAATGAAAAAGTTTATTAAAGAAAGCCAAGATGAGAAAAAAATATTTGGCATGTGAGTAAATTAAGCGTACAAGCTAGCGTAGCTAATAAGAGCAACGATTAAATCAAATCAAATCAATCTTTATTTATATAGCGTCTGTTACAATCAGAACTGTTTCTAGGCGCTTTCCAGAATCCCAGGGCCTGACCCCAGACAAGCAACAGTGGCAAGGAAAAACTCCCCTTTAACAGGAAGAAACCTTGAGCAGGACCAGGCTCATGTAGGGGGACCCTCCTGCTGATGGGGGGCTGGGTAGAGAGGGAGGAGAGGAGAGGAGAGGAGAGGAGAGGAGAGGAGAGGAGAGGAGAGGAGAGGAGAGGAGAGGAGAGGGGAGGAGAGGAGAGGAGAGGAGAAGGAGAAGGAGAAGGAGAAGGAGAGAAGAGGGAGGGGGAGAGGAGAGGAGAGGAGAGGAGAGGAGAGGAGAGGAGAGGAGAGGAGAGGAGAGGACAGTGAGATCTACAAACTGTAAGAGCTTACCCAGCTTTGGTCCAAATTTTGGGTTAGCGGCTAACCATTAGCCATCACATGATGCACTCAAGGTCGCTAAACTAACAAGCTGTTCCCGGTTAAGACTGAACTGTTAACAGCAGTTTAAGTCACTGCTGCTAAATGATGCAGTACATTGTGATGGGTGCTGGGAAATAATTGCTTCATTGTTTTTTAAAGGCACGTTGCACTCACTACTTCATGTTTTATGCACCATGTAGTTTTTGTGGAGTTCTACAGACTGGTTGCTCATTCTGTGGGAGCAGAACTCTCGCAGATCTTGACTGATCAAATGACTTTAGCATTATGGAGCACATGAAGAAAGAGTTTGGAAGAGTTTATGCTGTTAAATGTTTGCATCCAGAGGTGATAAAGGCCAAGTTTCCCATAAAGGAAGTGCAGTTAGCATGTTATCATGGCAAAGTCAAATCAGACCTTAAAAACTCTTCTGCACACTTTGTTAGCAAGAAAAACACGCGTTCCCTTCTGATTTGAGGCCATTATTCCTTCGATTTCCTTTTCGCTGCAATCGTGAAAGATCTGGGCATTTGCATTGATTTTATTTTCATCTTCAAACAATTAAATGCGTTTCTATTTAACAGAGAATAAATAGGCTGGCTGGGGATCCAGCGGTGCATCTGTAACTGATCCTTAGGTGGACCATCTGTGCAGGCAGCCGGGCAGATGGCTAGACTGCCTAACCCATTTCTGGGCCCCGTAGCTTCATCAGCAGGCAGGCCAGGAAGAACACTGAAGGGTTTTCAACACATCAATATTACAAGATCAGAAAAAACATGAACGACAGAGGGGCTACAGTTGGACACGATGTGCTGCACAACCCAATCTAAAGCCAGATATAAATGATTGAGCAGCAGGTACCCCTGTAGCGTCACTCTCTGACGTTTTCGGGTCTCGCCAAGCTTTATTATTTGATGACTTGGGAGAGAAGGGGCTCTTATATTTATTGCCAAACACCAGGCCGGAGCAGAGGACTTCTGAAATCATCACTCACACTCCATCAAATGCTTAGTTTTGTGGCTTCATCAATTATTCACAGGTTAGTCTCATCAATGATTTATAGGTGCATGACCCTTCAAACTGCTCAGGCTCCTCTGGAATATCAGGGTTCGAGAGGACTTTACGTCATATTTATCATTACTCCGCTGTCTCACGTTGACTCCTTTATACATTGAAAATATGCCACAGTTAATGTAAAGATGAAAAAGATGAGAGATTAAATAATTAGAAAAATGAAAGCTGTTATTTCTTCATGTAACTTTCCCCGGCTGTCTTCAGAGACGTGTGTGTAAAATATTGAAGTTGAAATGATCTCAGGATTGTGGCAAAGCCTGAAATGAAAAAGGAGAAGTTGGATCTGTTTGGCTTTACAGGTCTGGGAGTCCGAGCTGTGCTGAATCGGCCTGAATGAATGTGCCTTTACTCTCTGATTTTGCAATCAGCTTCTCCTCATGACTTCTGCAGCCTGGCGCTAATGGCTTCCCCATGGCTAATATCTGCTCCTTTACTCTGCATGCCATTAGCCTTGCAATGAGAGAGTGACCCCTACACGCAGCCCCCCTCCTCCGTCTCCCTCGCGGCCTATGCAAAGCCCAATGGCGAGGCGATGGAAAATGCTACTTCTTGTCCTTATTCAATTTGATATTAGCTATCATGGCTCCTCGGAGGCTTACACGAAGGTAGCGCTAGAAATAGACCAAACAGGAACCATTTCTTTTGCGCTGTCCTTTCCTTTCTAGCACTTGGGCTATTTTCTTACTGTGTCTCTGTCACATGTGGGGATTTTCAGCTCAACGAGGGCAGGGGGAGAGTTGGAGCACAGAAAGGATGCCACTTACACACTGGGAAATCACAGATGCGACTTTTCTACTAGTTCTCGAGAACCTTTCAAATTCCGACTTCTCTGGATTCTCCCGCAGCTGCAGATCTGCAGGGTTGCTGTGCAGAGATCTAAATGTTCCGAGATCTAAATGTTCCGAGTCCTAACATCAGGCCAAAAACCCCAGACTGCTCTGACAGAGATCCTCATGCTTGCATGAAAACTGTCCTCCCTCCCAGATGCGTCGTTATGCCTTTGTTCCTTTGGAGCTGCATTGATGAGAAACACAATAATTAATGACAAACGATGCATCTAAGTGCTGCTCTGGAACTGCTGCTCCATCCAAACAACTTTATTACAGACTCATCCAAACCACAGTCTAACAGTGGTAATTCCACCAAATGTTGCCTCCTAAACTCAAACGCAGCTCTGGGAACCCTTCGTGGTTAAGTGGTTATCTTCTGACTAACAGTTACTTTGCATTAGGCCATAATTCCAGGTGTCCATTAGTGGCGACACACATTAAGCCAATGGTTCATTAACTGGGCCGGGCCTGTAAATCATTCCCCAGCCTGGAGAGAGTTCATCACTTTCCCAGTGATCCGCTTTACTCTCCCGTTATATTGCGCTGATTTGTGATGAATTTGATATCACGGGTGACGTGCCTGAGGTCAGCCGTACCGCCCGACTTCGAGCTTGGATCGGTTTGGATCGTGCCTGCGGAGTAAAACAATCTCATTGATCGTAAAACAATCTGCAGGGTTGAGGCTGTGAAAACACAGGCAGGCCCAATTTATTCAGGAACCTAAAATCAGGAAAAGTTTGAGGGCTGAAATCATCGCACCACCTCGCGCTCCCGCTAACCATCAAGATTCCCTTTTTTCCAGCTGCAGGAAGCAGCCTTTACAGCTGGGTTGTGCGAGCATAAACCACGGAGATCCCTTCAATCACGCTCTCCTCCTCCTCCTCCGCCCTTCCTCCTCCACGCTCACGCCCCCTCGCCAATTGCTGATGCAATCACCAGCTCAAATAATCAATGGCCCAGCCATTACCCATTACTTCAAATTAGAGCCGTGCGTGCTCCTGTGCAGGAAAGCAGCTGACACCTTCATAAAGGCACCTTTCATTAGTGGCTATCGACCTGGCCAAGCCGGACCAGAAGCTGCGGGACAGCGTGCACACCGGGGGGTGGAGACAGCCGAAGAGCAAAGTAAAAGAGAAGGAAGCTAAAGTTTGGCTGCTCTGCAGATTTCCAGAAGTCTGTGTGTGTGTGTGTGTGTGCGTGCGTGTGTGCGCAGATGCTTGTTTTAAGGATGGGGGTGGGGGTGAATGGCTTACAGGCACAACCGCCTCCGTCTCTATTCTGTAACCCCACCATTCGTTCAAGAGGCCTAAAAACTGGTACATCAATGTAGGTCACATGTAAATCAGCAAGGGGGGGTCGCGCATCTTCACGTGCGCTCTGGGAGATGAGGATAGCTGCCGTGGTGTGTTACGTCACTCTTGTGCGGGGTGCCTCTCATTTATTTTCTTGTTCACTGACCTGCCAACAGATGGCAGTGTGGGACAGCCAGTCCGAGCTCAAACCATCCTCCCTTAGGTCCAGTCCGCAGCTTCAGGTGACACGTATAGGTCCGCTCCTGCGCACGCATAGAGCCCAGAGCTCCTGCACGTTCATCTAAGTTTGCTGGCAGGTGGTGAATTACCGATCATAAAAGGGTAATCACCCAAACAACTGTTGACTCGTGTCTCTCAGAGACTCTGCTGCTAAACAAGGTCGCAGCCTCATAATACACACTGTAGATGAACACTTTGTGATTTTAAATCAAATACTATTATTCCCATTAGAGGCTTTTAGTGATAAACAGCATGTGTAAAGATAAATACACAGAGCGTAGCAGGATTCACAACATGCAGCCAGGTAGTGAGCTAACGGGGGACTTAAAGAATGCTAACTTACACTCTCAGAATGCACAACAGCGCAAGTAGTCGCCTCCCATCAAACCTTACACTCCCTCACACTGTCATGTATGTTCCTAAAGGCACTTCCTTATGATTTCTTATATGCATTTATGCATTTGTTTTTAGTTCTTGAAATCTTTAGTGGAATAAAGTTTGCAAACATGAGGATTTATTCAAATCCTATTACACGACTACATACAATGATATAAAGGAAGAATTCTGATGGCTGCAAATTAGTTTTTGCAAGCAAACAGCTGCATATAGCGTCTCCACAGTGTTTTCACTCAGCTTTACTGTGCTTCCTCTAAAGAAACTTCTCTATTTAATTGCCCTCCTAATAGATAATAACAAGATTTAGGCATTAAAAAAACCCATTATACCAGAAAAAGCCCCCCCCTATTATTTCCATAATATTACCACAATAATATTATTACCCATAAACTGATTAGAATGTTAGTGGGTCCTTAAGTAATACAGAAATAGCAATTAGAGTCTGCTTATTGTTGAAATAAAACACAACATTTCTAACAACAGTTGAGCATTAAAGTGTGACATGATATCCATGGATGTTTTGTATAATCCCCATAAAATATGCAAACACTGCGTTACGATGCGACCCAGCGTAGCTGCTGCTCAGCGCACGGAGAAATGTGCTAAAGAGAAGGAACTGGAGGATGGACGTCACCATGGTTTGAAGAGCAGCTGCTGGTTTAGAAGGTCCAAGGTCTGGATCTGGCTACAACTCACTGAAAATAAATCAGCCATGAAAACAGATACCTTCAGGGCCTGAAAACAGCAATTTGTCCTCAGGCGTAAAAAAAACTTAAATTTATTACTTGTTTTCTATTTGTTCTTTCTGCCCTTCAGTTTGGTGCAGATATATATTTATTTTTTTAATAAAACATTAACATTACTCACATTAATCTTAAGCAGAGCAAAATGATGTGAGCCCAGAAAAGCTACGCTGATCAGTAGCTGAAGGTAGGAAAAGAGTGCAGAGCTGCTGACTGCAGAGCTGTTAAAGGACCGTTCCGCTATTTATAGGAACAATTTCCATTTAAAGAAATGGCAGGACGACAGAATCCTTTAGCTCCACAGAATCTATGCTTCCCTACCACTCAGGCGTCTGCGATAGCATCTAAAAAGGTTTTTTAATTCTCTTTTTTTAGGATATCGGCCAAACACTCAACCTGGATTGATGTGTGACGACATTTAAAAGTTTGAGCGTAAGAAAAGCTGCCAGGGTAGCACTTGAACCTCTGACCACGATTCTATAATTACAGGTAATTTGGTTGTTTGAATGAGTTAAAAGAAGCTTAACCCCCCTCACCCAACTCACAAAAGCGAGCCTTCCTGGAAGGAGGATTTCCATTGACGCTCTCTAAGCCGGATGACCACCTCTGCAGTATTTACCCCACTGCTGACGCTATCGCTGCTGCTGCCAGACCCTCTTTGCATTTCCACAGCTCCACATTGGATTAGGTGCAGGAAAAGCACGGTGGCCTTCTTTGCTCGGAGGATACTGAGAGCTTTTTGAGCATTTTAATCAGGTTTTCAATTATGGCTCCGTTGGCCACAACGCCGCCCACAGCACTCCTTCCTTCTGAGCTCTGCTGTCGGCCAAATGAGCGTGTAGAGAGCTGGACAGCCGGGCGGGATGCTGCAGGATGTACAGCTAAATCCTCATTTTCTTCTTTTCTGTGCCACTCATTTATTTCATCCACTGTAATCCCTGACAACCCATATGATGAAGGGTAATGGATCTCCAAACCCTTTGCTTCCAGGAACATATGCGCGCGGAGACGAAGAGAAAGCCTCCACAAATAACACAAAGTGACCGATTGGTCACGGTTAATGGATGAGTTCAAGTGAATCCTGATAGAACAAATGTTCAACTGAAGAGAAACGGGAAAAAAGGATGGGTTTTTTCAATCTGTGACCAGGTTTGGAAGCAGCCAGATTTTGGCTCTTCACATTCCAGCCTGACTGTAATTTACATACATAATGTCACTGCGGGCTGAAACCTAACCTGCCCTCAGGTGTGACTGCAGGCTGTCGGGGTTATATCAGATCCATCAGCGCTGAGTTTTGCGCACAGGGAAACGGGAGTGAAGAAAGAGCCGGCGCACCGTGTAGCTGCACTCTCCATTAACATAGTCAGCAGCTGTGAAAGGGCAGAGCGCTGCTGCCTGGAGATTTATCAGGATGTCACTGTATGCCACATTAGCCCTGAGACACACCAACTCTCTCTCACACACACACACACACAGACAGACACACTTGTAGCTAACACCAGTGACCCTAATGAAGCCAGGGTCAAACTGTCAGATGCTGTCATTTCAGCTTAAGTAGTCGTACAGGCCGTCCTGTGCGTGTGTGTGTGGGTGCGTGTGTGCTGTTGTCATGCTCCCCATGCTTTTGGTTACACCTGTGTTTCTGAACAGACAGGCTGAAGGTAAAGGTGGCTGCACCAGCACGAGCAGCTGGCTCATTCATTCTGCAGACCAACAAGCGCAGCTAAATCTGAGTGTTTGTTCCACAAAGATTTGTACAAATAGATGCTCCTGGGATGACGAGAAGCTAGACGCAAAAGTGCCACCTACGCGTACGGACGCCACCATGCTGACCTGTACAAACTGTACCTAATGACCAGCAGCTGCTGGACAGACGGACAGTTTATCCGCCGTATAGAGTCGGCTTCATCATGTGAGTCCATTGGACAAAATGAATGTGTTCCTCATTTATTCTGTAATTCTGCCTATTTTTTCCTTCCTTTTTTCAGATTAGCAGTGGAAATATGTTTTTTGGGGGATTATTTATTTGGTTAATTGGCTAAGATAGCAGGATAAATGTTAATAACTCTTTTTTCACCCCCTTCAACAGTAGACATTTAACACCCGGCCTGGGCGATGTGACCTGTTCACCCCAAGGATGTTTGACAGGTTACCCTCTTCAAAAACAACCCCGTTTAGGTTCATTTCCACCAGCTTCATTTCCACTTGGGTCGCTTTAAAGGAAGGGAGGGAAACGTGTCATCTCCCCCTGCCCATTAAATCTAAAGTTTATTTGTGCCTTGTGACAGCCGCTGCCATTCTTTCTGTCTCAAATGACATTTTCAGTCCAGTTAGATTAGCCACCCTAAAATAGTAAATTACACAAACTGTCTTCAGGTGTCCACAGAACTGGAATTGTTATATTGACAGTCAACCAGCAGCAACAACAGCCAGCACTGTGAAGGATAGTACACGCCAATGGAGGTCTGGTACAACAGCACCACCAGGATTTATTATTCATAAAGTACCACATGAATGCTGAACTAACCAGCTTTAATGAAGCAACATGAGTGCAGGGTTATTAAGCACTCACAAACCTTTTCTTGGTGAGAGGAGAAGGTGTCAATCATTTTGATTTATTAGGTTTTGTCTCCCTAACACGTGCATGTGCGCCTTGCCATGCTACGTTCGATCGCTTAAGAGTTTGAAAGAGTTAAAATGTGCTTTAAGATACCTCTTATTTGGCCCCTCAACCCTGTTGAGGATGCTGGTCCTTGACAAGAGCTGCATTTTGACTGTCGTGTCTGTTCTGTAAGAGACGTCTCTTCCCTCTATCCCTTCTTTTTTGGGGATGTAAACATGCCCATTTGGTGATTTAATACAGAGAGCGGAGTACTTTAGTAGAGTTGGTGAAGGTCGCGCCTCCCCCAACACGACTGCTGTTGTCGTGGCAGCGAGGCAGCTAGGCAACCCAAGGTGAAGGCAGACACACTGCATGTGTGTGCCGAGCAGACGGAGGACTTGTGGACTAAACTCAAACCACAAATCACATTTGTGAGTGTGTGTTCTGTGTGTGTGTGTGTATTCAGATCAAACAAATGAGATATGACGTGGTGATTAAATGACTCAAGGACAACTGCCAACTGGCCGGAGATCCATGTTCATTGTATTAACTGCCTGGTGGCAATTTGTAAAACATTATCATTATCATAAAATTGTGTAATCAAGCCGACATGAAAAATAAGGACAGCAGTTGTGCGGTGCGGGTTGGGGTTGGAGCAACACTGCGGGTAGAGAATCCGCTGATGGCGTGCAGGGAAGGCTGGATCAGACGCTTCAGAAGCCAGCATTGGGCGGACCAGACAATGTTCTGAAGCGGATCCCTGGAGGCAAAGCGATGAACTAAACAGAAGAACTAAAAACCAGTTGTGGACCTGGGAAATGTGTATATCAGAAGGTTCTGAACCCGCGAACCTGAGAATGAATTGAGAGCTGTTCCAGCATCGACACATCTGGAGAATTATCCGCAGGTCTTTTTCTTTTTTGTTTTTTTTGCTGATGGGCATGAGTTGAAAGCTCAGACCACTGCGAAGGTTTGATATGCGAGGACTATGAAATGTGCCGAATGGCCCCAGGCTGCTGGACATCAGGGGTCTTTGATTTGTCTAAACTCATATATCGACCGCCGTCCGAGGTCATTGTGGCAGCGCGGCAAAGCCATTCGTTTTTCTTCCAACCTGCCTATTTATCCGCTACCCCTGCAGATATGTTAAAAAAAAAAAAAAAAGGTGGCGGAGGGATCTGCTCTCTGACACTTTGAAGTTGATTCCTGGGGAAGAAATCCATCAGACAGTCGCACTGTTGTTTGCCCGTCCATGCAAGTGATTTCAGGGGTGTGAGCAGTTCACACTCCAGATCCCACAGACTTACTGCACAGATTTACTGCTGGTTGCATTGTCTTTATTTTAGCGCTGTGAAACAACAACAAAGTTACACAGATTAATTATGAGGCGTCTGTGAATTCATTTTGATTAGCCACGATTAAATGTAATTCATTTTTAATGTATGATAATCCCGATGAGCAAACAGGCTCAAGAAAGGGGAGAAGCAATCCTTCACATGCTTGGGCAGCCAGGCTAGCTGAGGTGCTAGCTGAATCCCCGAGTAAGTTATGCTTCCTGTTGATGCCGTATTTCAAGCTGGAGGTGCTTCAGTGGAAAAAAAAACTCCTCGCTGAGGTTTAATAATATTTCATGTCGGCCGACTGTTCGGTCTCAGAAATGAGGGCCAACGTGCTGTTTAACATCTTCCATCTTTATTGGCGGCTTCTGCTGCCTGTCGTTAGCGGATAACTGCCGCTTTGAGCACATGTGACGGTAACTCTACTTATGTTTAGTCATTCTCCGCTGCAGAACGCAGCAAGGCACTCATTTTGAAAGCCCGTAATTTATTAATTTCAGTTAAAATATTAGTGTGTTAAGATTTTACTGTGTGGATCATAAGGGATGATTGACAGTTACACATTACCAGTGTTAGAGCAGCTCTCCTTCAGAGTTCGCTGGCCTTGTTTTCATATACAGTGATCCCTCGTTTATCGCGGGAGTTACGTTCCAAAAGTAACACGCGAAAAGTGAAATCCGCGAAGTAGCAACTTTATTTTTTTTAATTATTTTACAATGCAATACTGAACAGTAGAATGAAACCAAACATCAAAACCTGTTTTAAAGACCAAACTTTGTTTAAAACAATAATTTTAATCTAGTAATACAAGATTGGAAACATTGTCACTCGCGTATTTCAGTCCCAGCTGAGCCTCTTCGTCCTGACTCCGCTCCGCTGTAGCGTCTGTTTCTACTGAAGGCGCAGGAGTCTTTCTCCGAGAGAAGAACATTGTTATAGGCAGTTGTTGGCGCTCTTTCTTTTTCTGAGCAAGAAGATTATTATAAACGGATATGCCACCTTCGATTATATTTGAGAACTGCAATGAACGACTCGCAAAAAAAATCCGCGAAGCAGCGAAGCCGCGAAAGATGAACCGCGATATAGCGAGGGATCACTGTACAGGAGGAGGTGCCATCTTTTTATCGTAGACCCTCCTTGGCAGACACCTACAGGAGAGAAACACCTCACGTTCGTCCCTGCATCGGTTAGAAGGGAGCTGTTACACCTGGATACAGAGCTGGATGGATAATTATCATCAAAGTGATTGTGATAATTCAGCCATACAGTCAACCATTCTTCTTATCT